>NC_056729.1:1107318671-1107407045 GCF_019279795.1 Protopterus annectens | reverse complement strand
CATGCAAGGGAATGGGTGGCGAAAGCCAAACACATTCTGGCTAGGCTTATAAATGCACTAGGGCAGATAGCCTAGTATGAACCTATGAACCTATGAACCTCATCACAACAATGAATACAACATGCTGGTGGGATAGAGTACCATCTCAGACACTTGCCTTACTGTGGATCAGAGTCCCAATGTGCATCAGACAGAACCCCTCGCTGACACTCTTCAATTGGAACCTTGATGAGTGGATGAGAAACAGACAATTCATGCCAGGCATCACATCAGCAGCCCCACTAGAAAGGGGCTTAGGGTACTAACTATTAGAGCTAGGCCTTGGGAGACTACCCAATGGTGTGGTGAAAGCTGCACAACTTGCGTAGGCTGATATATGCCTTCGTGGAGATAGTCTACTACATACCTATGAACCTATGTGACAGGTACATGTCTACAGATAGTAGATGTGTACTTCATTGTACAGTCATGTTGTACAGCAGGCACATGGACCACATACACTGTAATGCTTACAGATACTGGTGGCTGTTATGTACAGTGGGAGAGATGTGCACCTCATGTCTTTCATGCCATTGGGATGTGTGCTGGGTGGGACAGTCCTGGATGGCTCCCTTGTCATGGTCACCCTCTTACACACATCTCTGCCCATCCATCTTTGGCTTATTATACTGTGTTCCCCCTACACACACACACATATATATATATATATATATATAGGGCATATATTAGTATGGCCTAGGCCTCTGTGTAGTAGAGCTGATGAAGTGATCCATGGTGTGACAGTTCAGTTTCACATACACTCATCAAGGCTCCTCTGGAAGAGTGTCAGTGAGGGACTCGGCTTAATGTTGGTTGGGAGCCTGTTCCAAAGCAAGGGAAATCTGTGAGTTAGTAATGTATCCCTCCAACATGTTCTATTTAATGTTGTGATGATGATATCCCTAGAGCATGTGGTTCAGTGAGCTTGGGTTTACTTCAGATAGCGCATGTACATCAGTTCTGTATTGGACATGGACCTGTCTGTTGGGCAGAGATCTCCTGAGTAGACAGTATGCAACAGAGTACAGATTGAGTTAAATTCAGTCTTGTTGTATGGGGCAACTGTTTGAGGCCAGTAATCCTCTTGTTGAGGTACTTCAGTGGTCTTTCCAGCTGCTGAAGGTGCCTAGTCAGATTCATCGCAAGTGTGTTGTGGTACTCTCTGATGGGTCTGATGACTGATGAGTAGAGGGAACTTCCTTTGACCTACATGCAAAGAACTTGGCAGTTTGTGGGAACACATAGCATGATTTTCTAACCACTTTGTGAATGTGTTTCTGGAAGTAGAGATGACTATC
Organism: Protopterus annectens; assembly: GCF_019279795.1. Classification (NCBI taxonomy): domain Eukaryota; kingdom Metazoa; phylum Chordata; order Ceratodontiformes; family Protopteridae; genus Protopterus; species Protopterus annectens. The sequence continues at coordinate 1,107,405,708 of NC_056729.1, read as the reverse complement.
CACATGTGTCCATAGATCCCTTATTATCACCTCCATATTTAGGGTGTTGGCACCTATGTGGTATTTGTATGACTGTAGCTTGAGGCCATAATTTTGACACCACATCTGTCTGACTGAGACCCTTTTTAAGGATGTCTCTGTTGTCCAAAACATCGATTATGACAACTTTTTTGCAGTCATCCACAAACTTTGCTAAACATAGCCCTCGTGTGTTTGACTGTATTTCTGAAAAGTATACACAAGACAGGAGCGGTCCCAGGACTGAGCCATGGGGGACAGCAGTTGTTACCAGCTTGAACAGGAGACCACAATTCTTACCTTATGGTATCTATCTGTGCCCCAGTTGGCAATCCATCAGATGACATACATATTTATGCACAGGTTGTTGATTTTGTGGATATGACATGTGTCTGGGATGTTGGAAAAGGGCTTTTCAAAGTCTATGTGGGATGTGTGTAGCTCATTTCATTGATGTATGTCCTGGGTGACTGCCTTAAAAACAGTCTAGCAGGTTTGGGAACCATGATCTGCCCCTGACCAAACCAAAATGGGTAGGGTTCATAGGTTCATAGGTTCATATGTAGATACTAGGCTATCTGCCCTAGTGCATTTATAAGCCTAGCCAGAGTGTATTTGGCTTCTGCCTCCCTATTAGATTAGCCTACTGGGCCTCTGTAAAGTAGGTCACAGAAGGTACCCTTTTAAGATTAGTTTACTGTGCCTCTGTCTAGCAGGGACACAGAAGAGATCCCAGGGGTGAATTTGCGATTTCCCATCCACGCATCCAGATTTCACTTGAAGAGGGTCAGCGAGGGGCTATGTCTAACATGAATTGGGATTCTATTCCAGAGTGAGGGGAGCCTCTGGGAAATTAATCTGTCCCTCCAGCATGTCCTATATATTTTTGTGCTGAGGTTTAGGTCCCTGGAGTGTGTAGCTCTAAGGGACTTGGATTTTTTGAGGTGGAGCATGTCCATTAATTCTGGGTTTGACATGGCTTTGTACGTCAGGCATAGATCGCCTCTGAGTAGGCGGTAAGCAACTGAGTAGAGCTGGAGTTTCTTTAGTCGAGCTGCATAGGACATCTGTTTGTAGCCCATGATCCTCTTGGTGAGGTACTTTTGGGGTCTCTCCAGTTGCTGCAGGTGTCGGGTAAGGTACATCCCAAAAGGGGCATTGTATTCAATTATGGGCCTGATGAGTGAGTAGAGGGGCACAGTGACCTCTCTTGATCTAGATGCGAACCCTTTCGTGATAAGGTGGGCTATATAGAAGGTCTTTCTAACCACTTTGGCAATGTGATTATCAAAGGAGAGATTACTATCTACGTTGGTCCCCAAATCTCTAATTACTTCTTCCGTACTTAATGGATTACCACCTATATGGTAATTTGTGGGCACCTTGTTTTTCCCAAAGGGGATGACTATGCACTTTTTAGCATTTAGCTTGAGGCCATGGCTCTGGCACCAAGCATCTGTCTCTGTGAGACCCTTTTGGAGGATGCTTGTGTTAGCTGGAGATTCGATTATGGCCCCCAGTTTGCAGTCATCTGCGAACTTTGTCAGCCATAATCCCCCCATGTTAGCCTGAACCTCAGAGAAGTATATACCGAACAAGAGAGGTCCCAGAACTGAGCCCTGTGGGATGCCACTTGTAACTGGTTTGGATTCGGACATGACACCTGCGATTCTGACCATGTGGGTTCTATCTCTGAGCCAGTTTGCAACCCATTTTGTGATATAGGGGTTGATATTTAAGCTGGTAAGCTTATTTATGATGCCCGAGTGGGGTATTGTGTCAAAGGCTTTTGCAAGGTCCAGGTAGGCTGTGTGGACTACCTTGCCCTCATCTATGGCTTTGGTAACTGTTTTAAAGAAATCAACTAGGTTTAAGAGGCAAGATCTGCCCTTAAAGCCAAATTGGGTAGGGTCCAGTGTCTGGAGGCTCCCAATGTCTTTGTTTATGAGTTCCATGATAATATGCTCCATAGCTTTACAGACCAGACTAGTCAGGCTTATGGGGCGATAGTTTCCGGTGTCCGTTGTGGCACCACCTTTGTGGAGTGGGACCACTGTAGCTGTACGCCATTCTTTGGGTACATATCCTGTAGTAAGGGTTGGGTGTTTGTAGGCTCCCAATAGTTTTGTTTATGAGTTCCATCATGATGGACTCCATAGCCTTGCAGATCAGGCTTACTAGGCTTATAAGGCAATAGTTCCAATGGTCTGTTGTGCACCAAACACTTGTGGAGTGTGCCAAATGTTGCTGTAACCCATTCAACAGTTTCATATCCTGTACAGAGGGTGAGTCTCAACAGACTGTTCAGGTGCAGGGTCTGTTTGTTTTGGAGTTCACATATGACACAGCTAGGGAAACCATATCATCCCATAGACACCGTGTTTTTAGATTTGGAAAGAGCTGTTTAACCATTGTATATGTGATTTCTGGGTTTTCACAATCTCCGGGTATGATAATGGGCCCTTTTGTCAGTGAGAGAGGGTAAATATGTATGAACCTGTCTGACAAGATGTTGGCAATGTCAGTCATGTACATGTATTCATTTACAGTTTGCACTGACTCAGAACATATATGAGTTTACATTGATATTTATGACATAGCGAAAGAAAGCTTCATGGTTCTCTATGGACTCTTTGACAATATTTTTGCCAGAACATGGATTGGATAATGTTAGGAGTGCTCATTGATGATACTGATCAGAGATTTATTGATCTTTGAATTTTCACTTTCTTTGAACAACTTAAGTACTTGTAGTACATAGTTTGATTATGACAGGAGTCCAATATATTATATGGGTCAGTTTTCATATAACTGTATGCGCAAGGCAGGATTGGTGAATAGTGACAAGTTTCTGGGGTAAGAACTGCAACTGCCAGATATGTGTGGCCCACTGCTGTACTCAGACATGGCCTAAGTGTGTGAGCATGCCCAGTATGACCTTTCAGTATGTTGTTGACTGACATTTGCCTCGTTTATTTAAGTATGTGAGCATGCCCAGTATGACCTTTCAGTATGTTGCTGACTGAAATTTGCTATATTTAAGTGTGTGAGCATGACCAGTATGGACATATATACTATATGTGTGTGAAAAATCAAGTTGGTTTTTACTTCAGGGCTCACCTTTGTGTTGTACATCGACAGGAAGCATGGTGTGCCTGCAGGTCTTCCATGAGTCACTTTGCATAGACTTATCAACATTTCTACATACAGGGGGGACAGCTATTATTTGTACATTTCTACCTGGGGGGCACACCTGATTGTTACTGTGGGTGTACATAGGATGAGGGGTAAACCTGACACTTATACACATTTGCTAAGCCTGCACTGCTATGTCAGGTACTCCATTTCAGTCTGTACTGTTGCCTATCGTACTGGCTTGAGGCATACTACTGTACTACAGATCTTAGCTTCCAATTTCATGTATATTAGTTTGTGACTTCATAGCCTACCCAACCCACATCACACTGCCTGGCCTGCTGTTATCTGTCTGCATAGGCCTGGGAGGAAGTTACTCATATGCCTCTTCAGAGGGCATGATACAGCATTTGTTTGTGTTTGCATTATTCTACAATTGTCCTGCTGTGTCTGTGCCAGGGAAATGCTGTCATGGCTTAGTGGTTCAGTACTGTGACTATAGCGCACAGTATCCTGAATTCGAGCCCTGTCACTGCTTTTTATTTTCCTGCTGGGGAGACCAGACTGCTTAAGGAACAGTAAAGCAGGTGTGAGCGTGTTTACCTGACTTTGCTCAACTTTGCCCGACCTTGCCCAACTTTGCCCGACTTTGCCCAACATTGCCCAACAGTGCTCAATGTTGCCCGACGTTGCACTAGTTAGCGTGGTGTGCAGCTCCGCGCAATTGTGTTTAAATATGCTAAATAGTGGTAAAATGTGCTTAGCACTGCTTTATATTGCTTAAAATAGGGCAATCATGCCTCAGGTGGTGCTGCAGGGCTGCCTATGTCGGATGCACATAGTACACTCCCTATACATGTTTGAAAACAGGTAGTGTCAAGTTAGGCATCCCTTTTATTGTATGTGTGAGTCAGAGAGAGGTGTCATTTCCAGGGTTCCTACTGAGTCAGTGTATGTGCTATGCGTTGCCTCTTTGCCATGGCCAAGGCATACTGGGTACGCCTCCTTCTGCCTACTGGGGCAGGCTCAGGTTGTTCCTCCTCCAAGTCACGCTGTGCCTGTGCAGGCCTTGGCAATGGTGGGGGGCTGTTTGTCCCTGCCCCATGCTGTTCCTGCAGCAGCTGTTTTCACAGGATCATATTGTGTAGCATGGCACATACCATGACAATTTGGGTACATGTAGTTGGTGAGTACTGCAAGGCTCCACCAGATGTGTCCAGGCACCGGAACCGTGACTTGAGCATCCCAAACACACGCTCAATAATGTTTCTTGTTTGTGCGTGTGCCTCATTATGGAGTTCTTGTTTGGGTGTGTGTGCATTTCTGATGGGTGTCATCAGCCACGGCTCCAGTGCGTATCCAGCATCCCCAACTAGGTGACCGTCAGGGATGTCCCCATTGACAAATCTCTGGTACAGCTGTGTCAGATGCCAGATGTGGGAATTGTGATAGCTTCCAGGGCAGCCAGCACACACATTCATTATTATGCCCTGGGCATTGCACACAACCTGGCAGTTGATGGAGGGGAAACCCTTGCGGTTGATGTAAACCCTACCCCGCTCACCGGGTGGTGCTTTGATGTGTATGTGCGTGCAGTCTATTGCACCCACTACCTCAGGGTATTCTGCTATTTGGTGGAAAAGATGCATATTGCTGGCCAATGCCTCACGGGAATTGGGGAAATATAAGTGGTCACTGACATGTGCTGACATGGCATCCAGGAAATGGTGCAGTACCCTGGATGCTGACGCCTGTGAAACCCCCATCATATCACCAGTTGGTCTCTGGAAGGTACCTGTAGCTAGTATTTGTAGGCCAACACATACCTTGGTATCCACTGGGATGGGTTCCCCTCTGTTGGTTCTGTGTGTGAGGTGTGGCCGGCACAGCTCAACAATTTGCTTCAGGAGGTCTCTGTCCACTCTATAGCTCTCCACTATCTCCAGCTCATCATGTAGCCCTTGGTAGGTTACCCTGGGTCTGTACACTCTTCTCCATTTCCTCACTGTGGGTTGCTCAGTAGCATTCACAACATCACCACCCTCAGCATCTTGCACATTTTGGTTTATGATAGCAAGAGCAGCCCCTAACATTTTGTTTGACTTAAGCTTTTTAAGCTTTCCCTCTTTGTATACTGCAGTGTTGTAGAGTTCTTGGGAGAAAACAGGGTAGACTGCTGTTTGTAGAGTTTAAAGTGCTGGGCTGGGCTGGGCTAGTCTACTGCCTGTGTAATTGGCTGAATTCTGATATATTTCACCTGGCAGCTCTGCTTGGTTATCTTCCTTCTACTTCTTTTCCTTCCTTTTCTCTTTCTGTTTCCACAAGGGGCAGTGCCATGCAAACAAGTGCACACGGGCACACACGGTGTAAGCACAATTGCAAGAAATTTCAGATATATCCACGGCATACACCTTTGGTTTCTGGTTTTCAGCTAGGGCAACTGTAGGCATGCCTCTTGCAATCCTGAGCAACTCAGGGCAAACACAAGCCACTGTGCTCCAATAAACTTACAGTCTTTCAGACATACCCCCTCATGATGTCACCTATCTTCTACTCTACTACTCCCCTACACTCTAGGGACATGGCTCACATGCCGGGGAAAATTGGGATTCACTATCCTTATCCTCATTTGCATAGTATTGCCTACTAATGCTTGGTTACATCTCTCACACAGAGCTTCCCCCCTTAGCAACCACTACTCAGTGGCCATGTTGTTTTCATCCTGCCATTCACCTGCATGGCAGAACAAGCTTTTTAGTGAAAATACCCATTTTTGGCTATGTTTCAATTTTTTTCATTTTATTTAAAGCGCCGCACGTTTGCGCGGCGCTGCGCTACGCTTAAACATCGGAGATCGGGGAAAAAATTAATTTTAAAGATTTACAACATTTGCAAATGCCAATGGCCTTATATTTGGCCATTGGCATGCTTCCTCAAATAGATGCATCCTTTATTTGGAGCTGTCATAGCTCCGTTTAGCTATTTGCAGAATGGTACTCCGTTACCAATGGAGTACATTTCTACAAATAGCACTACTCTTACACGGACAGGTTAGTGTTTCCTGGATCGCAAATTTACCTAATTTGCATAGCTTTCAGCAGCAAATGAGTTAATTTGCATTCCATAACACTGTCCATGCAAGAGTAGCTTTAGAAGCTCTCATGCACGCCCCTGCCGGCTGTTGCTGGATCGCTCGGCAGACATATTGGCTGTCTGCCGTCTTACACTAATCTTAGACTCCATGCAAGCCTTCGTAAATCCGGACCTATGTGTCTTTCTATATAAATATTTATTTATTTATTGACATTTGTTGGCATTTGATTACTGGGAAAGTCTGACTGCCCAGGGATCAAAGCTCCAAATTATTACAAAACATTTTAAGAATATAATTTTATAATCTTCAAAAATAAAATAAAAACATTTGCAGTTTAAATAATTATAACAAATTAGACATAATATAAAAACATTGGTTAAGAATTGATATAAGTTGTATGACAATCATTTAACATTTAGAGAAATTTCATACAGTTTGTAGATAAATTAAAGGTAAGTTAGTCTAATACAAACAGGAATTGTAATATGAAGTGAAGAAAATATGGATGTGATCAAGCTGCATGACAACTTTGGGATCAGGTAGGTAGGTTATTATTCAGACACTGTGTAGCTACCCTTGACATGGTCAGGATTGGGATCTAGTGGGTTATGTTTTTTTTTCTGCTATTTGAGATGTCCAGAAGTAGGACTTTGCCTAAAAAGGCATTATGGAGATAGCATAGGCTTTGGCTAGTATGTAGAAGGTGTGACAATAAAGGTGCAGGACACCTCTACAGAAGAAAGTAGGCCTTGCAGTCATCTCATTTCAAGCTGGTATATACTGCCTCTCCCAGTTCTGGGTAATGGTAAAATTCCCTTTAAAACTGGATTATTGCCTTCTCTGGACTAATGCATAGCATGATCCTTCATGTCTCTCTACATGTGTCTCTTATTTGAACATGTCCAATTATTTAAACAACACATAGGTCAGTGCCAGTTTGTACTTGTATTGGTCCAATTTGATGAATTTTAGAGCCTTCATAAGGTCATGGCAACTTGCAAAACACAAATGACTGTTAACTTATTCTTTTTCAGCCTGGTAAAAAATAGAATCTGCATGCCTAACAATGGAGTCAACAATTACTAAGACATGCCTATTTGTGAGTGCAGACACAGTTAAAGTAGATGCCTTAGGGCCTACAGCCCTGTCACTCCATGTACTAAATGGCTTCATAGTGTTGTGCTGGGTGAGAGTGGTGTTGGGTATTGGTTTGGGGATGAGACTTGTCTACTCTGATTCTAGAAGACTTATGAAGTGATTGCTTAACAACCTCAGCAAATGAGTGTATGATGTGTGCATGCTGAGGTGGGTGGACTTGTGTAAACATTGCCAATTATTTGGTTGGGGGATAGAGAGAGGCATGCAAGCTGTGTGGATAATTAGAACTCTCATGGGCTTAGCATTAGCTGGTTATGGCTATGCATTATGAAGTTGCTACACTACCTAATAAGACAAATTACTAAAAGGCTGGCTACAGAAGGGATAAACATAGGGAGGGCTTCCAAATTAGGAGGATATATTAATTAAGTAAAGGCTAAAAAAGATTGGTGTTCAGGTAGGTTTTATTTAATGTTGCTGATACTTTAATGCAGTAGTAATAAAATTAATGTATAAGGTATACTGATACCTTAATGCACTAATAATAAAAATAATATATAAGGTGCGCTGATGCCTTAATACACTTGTAACAAAAACAATATATAAGGGTGCTAAATTGCAGGTGGGATTACAGTTCAGTTAGGACCAAGCAGGAGAAACAAGATAATGATATATCCACATAAATTGTATTAAAAAAAAAAGACTTTGTTGACTGGGTTAGCCCCATTAGACTAGTAGCCTCTTTTCAGAGGGGAACACTGACTAGGGCATCAGGGAACTTCTCCTACTCATGGTAGTTAGGGGAAGGGTTTGTGTGCTGCACATCCTGACTTCCTGTTTCCTGTCCAGGGTCAGAGGTAGCCAGGAGGAACAGGAAGAAAATATGTCTGATTCAGCTTTGGCTGAAAATGAAGTGAAGGTTGATGGAAGTGTTGCTGAAATGGTAGACTCACTACCAGAATTTTTTTCTGATGCTGTGGGTGCAGAAAAAACAGTGATATTGGAAGAAAAGGAGATTATAGCTATAACAGAGATGGATTCAGAGGAAAACTTTCAAAGGAGATTGTTTGAAGGAGAGATAGTTACCTTTGAGAAATGCATAATTACAACACTCCAATCGGGAGCATTGTGGGATGATTATTTGGAAGAAATGGTAGACCAAAGTGAACCAGAAAGTGGAACAGCAATTTCATGGAGTGACATCATGGATAAAATAGAAGAAGAAAAAGGAGAAGAAGACACAGTGCCATAAAATGTTCAAGAGACAAAAACTGATGCACAAACTGTGGAAGAAGGAACAAAGAAGAAAGAAGAAATAAAAGAAACAAAAAAAAAGAAATATACATCTCATGTGAGCTGTAAAAAAGAAGAAAGTTTGGACAGGTCTAAGGTTTGGGACTCTGTCATAGCACCTCTGGGTGTCAAAGCAAAAGAGGTAAGAGCACGCATTTAAAGAGTCTTTGTGACTTGATATTTGAGATTGGGCAGGCCATGGAAAATTTTTTGGGCGCACATGAACAAAAGAAAAATATTTATCCATGGTCAGAATATGTTGTGCAAGCTTTTTACAGACAAAAAAAAAAGAATGATCCAGTTTAGAACTGACGTTGAAGCAAAAGAACTGAAAGAACATTTGTTAAGTATATGTAAAGATGTAATGGACACTGAAAAAGTATATGATGAAAGAGGACTATGGACTGGGGGGTGCGAACGTGGAGTAACACTGAAAATGGAAAAAAATGATAATGTTATGCATGTACCTACTATTATTAATGTTCATGGTAATAGGGTAATTTGTGAAATATAGGGGTCAACCAAAAACTTATTTTTGTGGAAAAAAATATCATTTAATCAATGACTGTGATAAAAATATGTTACATATGTGGTAAAACAGGGCATAATGCAAAAATGTGATTTAAAGTGTAAAAATGTGGCAATACTGGTCATTCATGGCTAGAATGTGAAATGAATGTGCAAAAAAATGAAAATGAAAATGAAGTTATACAGGATAAAGAGATAGTAGAATGTGTTATACAAGAAAATATACAAAAAGATGTAACTGATAAAGAGGTTCTACATGAAGTTAAAGAAAATAACAAGGAAAAAGAAACATTGGAGACAAGTGAGGAATAAGTGGATTAATAATTCAGTAGGGAAAAGAGTTAAAAAAAGGAAAAGAAAATTCAAAAACATAATGCTTAGAGAAAATAAGAACGGAAAGGGATAAACATTTTATTATACTAACTGTTCTTAAAAGCTGAAAATAGCTTTACATGCGAACAGTATGAAAATCTTAAAAGGAGAACAGGTATATTACAGTGGTGTGCTGCAGTAGATGCACATATTATTGTTTTAGAAGATATCAGATTATTAACAGAGGAAGAAAGAACACAAACTGAAAAACTTTGGAATGTTGTGGTAATTTGGAACATGGAAAGAAACATGCTTGGGCATATGTATATTATGTCAAGAAAGCATTAAAATATTAGATGTAACCATAGTGGAACTAGGCCAAACTATGGTAATAGATATGAGATGGAAAAAATATGTGTATAGAATTATAGCTTTATATGCATATATAACAAAAACAGAGAGAGAAATAATGTTTAAAATATTTTTGAATATGTTTGTGTAAATATGGACATTATAGTGGTGGGTGATTTTAATTGTAATTTAAGGAAAAATAAGAGCAATTGTGATGTTAAAATGGCTAAAGAAATTATGAGAAGTGGAAAGTTAAGTGTATGGGAGAATAACCACTGGACCTATAAAAGGAATGAAATTAGGACAAAAATGTATTATTTTTTAATATCTGATAGTTTAAACATTATAAAAAAGGAATTAAGTATGCTGGATTTTCACATTATGTGACAATATGGATTAAAGTACAGGAAAATGAAGAATATATAAGAATATAAAAAGGAATAAAGAAGATTAATAAAAATGAATTAGATTTAAAAGAGAAAAAAGAACTTGTGGAATTATCAAAAAATCATACTACTATGAGGGAGTTTTATGAGAATTGGATGGTTTGGTGGCTTAATTTTAAAGAAACGTATACAAAAGTATTTTTAGAATGTATAGAGAAGAAAAGAAGAAAAGAAAAAGAGAGATAAGATATTAAGTCAAGAAACATTTAGAGTCTTATTAGTGAATAAAAATTCCTTTTATGAAAAAGAAAGAGAAATATATAAAATGAATCAAATTAAAATTAACAACTTGTTATATAAGCAAAAATATTGTTTACAAGGAAAGAAATAAGAGGAAGAACCATATTTGAGAAAATAATAAAAGAAGGAAAAATAATAGAATTAAAAAATAAGGGAGGTAAGCAAATAAGACAGCAAGAAGGAATATATGAAATAATTAAAGAATATGTATTGGAATTACTTGTTAAAAGAGAAGAAAACATAGAACAAATTTATAAAGGTGAAAAATTAAATAAGGAAGATAATGAGTATTTAGAACAAAAAAATAACCACAAAAGAATTGAATGAAATTTTAAAAGATATTAACATGAATTCTGCAACAGGACCTGACATAATTGAATATGGTATGTATAAAGAAAGAAGAGTGTGGCAAAAAATACTTTTTATAGAAGTTATGAATGAATGGTTAGAAACTGGAATTAAAGAGAAAGAGATATGTACAGGAGTTATAAAATTTGTATTTAAAAAAGGAAATAAAGAGGAGATAAAAAAAACTGAAGACCTATGACATTGAATAATGCAGATTATAACATTTTATAAGAATAATAACAAAAAGGTTATGGAAAAAATGCATAGAATATATGACCAAAATGTGTTTGAAGAAAAGGAAAAGGAAGTCAAGAGTTATTATGGATAATAAGAGAAATAACTGATGATATCATAAATAAAAATTTAGAAGTGAAGTTTATGATAGGGCACACAAGTAAAGCTTATGATAATATTCAATATAAATCAATATGGAGACTTTTGCAGGCATATAATGTAAGCAAAAAATATTACAAGTAATAAAATCTGTTTATGAAAGGAAGTATGTGAAACTAAATGTAAATGTCTGGATTGGGGCAGAAATAAAAATAGAATGTGGAATAAAGCAGGTCTGCCCAGCTAGTAGTGTAATGTTTTCATTAGTTATGAATGTAATAGTGAAGGAAATTAATAAAATGTCAGGTAGTGGTGGATACAAAATGATGAAGAAGTACAATTGCCAATAATGTATAATTATGCGGATGATATTGTATTAATTGTTAAAATAAAGTATGGATGGAAAAAGTAAATGACAAATTAAGTATAAATTAAAAACACTGGTTTAAGTATAAATAAGGAGAAAAGTAAAGGATTTAGTTTTGAAGGTATGATATGAGGTGTTGAGTTCAATTAGAAATATATAAATGTATTAAGAATAACATTTGGAAGGAATAAATACAGACAACAAAAATGGGATAATGTACTCAAAGAAGTAAAGGATTTGACTAATTTTTGAAAATCATTTAGATTTTCATATAGAAAAAAATCACACTTGTTGAATACCATGGTAATAGGAAAATTGCTTATGTTTCTAACCTTTATATGATTCCTATTAAGTACGAAAAGGAATTAATGGTGGTTATTTTATCTTTTATATGGGGCTCTAGACTGAATCCAGTCAAAAGAGGGATTCTGTATATGAAAGAAGAGCAAGGAGGTTTGGGTTTAATAAGCACAATATTACAAGCAGCATCTTTAATTTTATATAAGGTATTAAAAGGAATTATGAAGGAAAATAAAAACTCGATAGAAATGATACTATATTATAAATACAAAGAATTGCTGGAAGAGAGTCTATATTACATGATCGAATGATCAAATATTCAAACAAATAATAGTAGACCCATAATAATCAAACCACCACAATGTTGAATGGAAAAAACGAAAAACCCACCCAAACAAACCATTTAGACACTCTAAGCAGGGGGAAGCCCCCCTGCACCCCCCACATGGGGGGCTGCACCCACCACACCCCCCTCTACTTAACTATACCAACTCAGAGATCACACTACAGTGCAGACAATGGAAAACTTCCATTTCTGCACTGTACGGAAATATCTATTGAACCATTCGACATTGTGGCAGTTCGATTATTATGGATTGACTATTATGTGTTCAAATATTTGACCATTTGATCATGTAATATAGACTCATGGGAAGGAATGGAAGCTAAAAGACAAAGTAAAAGCATTGTGAATGAAGAAATGAGAGTACCAAAAAAATTGTGTTATGGAAAATAAAAAAGAATATATGTGAGAAAAATAAAAAGAAATGGCACGTAAATATTATGAAAGAATTTTATTCCATTGATCCATGGAAAGATTTAGAAATAGATAAGAAAAAAGACATAATGATGAGATATAATAACTATAAAAAGATTAAAGAATGTAATACTTTTTTATGGAGATTGTCTATTAGAAAATTGCCAGTTAAGGCAAATATGTCATTCAAGAAAAAGCAAGATGAAATATGTAATAAATGTGGAGAGTTTGAGACTACTGAGCATGTGTTTTGGAAATGTGAAAGAGTTAATAATTTGTGAAAAGAAATATGTAAAGATAATAGGATGAAAAGTGTGTTAAAATTTGAACAAATAAATATGGACATAATAGAATTTGGTTATTACGGTGCATGTAAAGAGGAAGAAGTGAGGAAAATGGGCAGAGTAATATTTTATGCTTCACAGACTATATGGAACGAAAGACTAAATGAAATTAAACACAATGGAAAATGGACTTTGACAAAGATTTTGGAAAAATAATGTTTTGGTTGTGGATAAATGGTGGAGGAAATGCTTAAATTGAAGTTTATAATGTATGGAGAGTTGTAAATAGATGTAAATAATGTAAATATAATGTGCAAATTATATGTAATGTATATATCAATAAAAAACCCATACTCTTCACATATGGGAACACTTTTCATGGTGGCACTTCCTGTCTCTAGTTTGGGCACAAAGGCAGGTCAAAGAAGCAAGGAGGAAATTGAGGATGAGAGCGTAGACAAATGTGCAATAATACAAAAGGTGAATCCTCAAAAAATGAGGATGTTTTGGCAGTGTTGTTATCGGAAGTAAGGGTCGAGAAGGGGCAGGCAGTCAAGCCTATATATGAAGTTGTGGAGAAAGTGGTCAAGCTTTCTCAAAAGGAGAATGTGTTAGAGGTAGTGATGGATTCAGAAGATATTTTCCAAGAGAATCTCTTCAGAGATGAGGTATCAGTGCAGGAATGTGTTGTTACAACCCTATAGTCAGGAGGGTTGATGGGTGATGTACTACTGGACCTAGTTAATGAAAGTGAGCCAGAGAGTGGTCAAAATGTGTCCTGGGAAGACATAATGGAGAAGCTGCAACAGAAGGAAGAGACAGTTGTGAAAGGTAAATCATATGCGAAGATGATGGTGAAGTCAGGAGCTGAGAAATAGAGGAAAGACGCAACAGGTGTAAAAAAGAGAGAGAGAGAGAGAGAGACAGAGAGAGAGAGAGAGAGTTTTTACTGTACATATCAAGAAAAAGGAAGGTTTGACATAAAGTAATTTCACCACTGGGAACCAAAGCATGTGAAATAAGAGCCTTTATACATATTAAAAAGAGAGACATTTTGTGACATTATTTTTGAGACTGTTCAAATAATGGAAAACATTTTTGAAGAATATGAGAAGAAAAGAAATAGTGAAATAGTGTGCCATGGAATTTGTATGTATTTAAAACATCTTATAGAAATACAAAGAAAAAACATAATATGCACTTTAGGACTGATGTAGATAAAGAGGTGTTAAAATTACACTTCTTGAAGTTATGTAAAGATGTATTAGATATGTCAAAAGTGTATGATAACAGGGGTTTATGGACTGGAGCATAGGATTGTAATGTGGTTTTGAAAATTGAAAATTAAAGTATTGTGCATTTACCAAGAGTTATAATTGTTGAAAGAAATAGCAGTATGGTAAAATATAGAGGCCAGCCTAAACCATGTTTTTTGTGTGGTAAAAATGATCATTTAATCAGTAACTGTGATAAAATAAGATGTTTTTCATGAGGAAAAATAGAACATAATGCAAGGGCTTGTGAAATAAGATGTTACAAATGTAATAAAAAGGGTCATTGTGCGGGAATGTGAAAAAAATGGAAAAAGATGGAGGCTGATGTTGCAGAAGTAATAACAGGACAAGACCAAAAGGGTGAATCTGGGCAAAAAGATGTAGAAACAATAGAAACACAAATAGGAACTATGGATAAAGAAGAAGTTGTACAAAAAGTTAGTACACATGAAGAATTTAATACGAGAAAAATTAAAGAAGAAGAATTTGGTTTGAGTGATAGTGATGATATTAAATGGAATATAGTAAAGCAAAAAGAAATTTGATTGGCAAACGAGTGAGGGAGAGAAAAAAGAAAATTACAGAAGGATTCAAAAAAGAAAAAAGAAAGGTAAAGGCTAATATATATATTACTTAAGGTAGAATTAATTGTGAAGTCTTAGCACTAAATTTGAATAGTTTTAAGAAGTTAGAGAGAAGAATAGGGATTTTGGAGTGGTGTAAAAGGCAAGTTAATGATGTCATTATATTAGAAGATATCAATTTCTTGTTACAAATAGAAAGATATCAAACTGAAGCATGGTGGGCATACATCTCAACCTGGAAACATCAAAAATCTGGACAAAAGCCCATGAAAAATAGATACAGATATGTATGCTAATTAACATAACATGTACATACATAATTATGTAACCCTGCCCACTCTACTGGAATTGTGGGATACCAACTTTCAAATGCAAACTGAAGGACAGACAATCAAAATATGAACACAGAGTCCTCCTGCAGCCATTCCAATGTCCCATTACTTGGCTGTTTTGCCCCATTTGCCATAAACGCTGTAATGTGTATACTGCTTTATTTCTGCAATGATTATCTGGATTTCATTTAAAACTTTTATTTTACATTTTATAGCACAGACTATTAGACATCTGCTAAACAAAGCAATACAGCCTCACAATGAAAATAGACAGCATTAAAACTTCTCTGTCCTTGAATCTCACATTCATTGAAACAGCATTGAACAACATTCAAAGAAAATGCATCTGGCCAGTGGCGGATAAAGATTACAATTGGACTGTTTTCAAACCATAGGCCCCTTGCACATGAAACATACATATCTTCTTTGATGCACCTTCCTGAGTGGATTACATTATATTCCTTGTATAATACAGCACACTTCTTGCAGCGTGTTTTAAATTTATTGTTTTAAACATTTTTCCAGTAAGCAATGAAGCAAAATGCACGAACCAATAATGACAAAACTGCTCAATTCAGAACATTTCCATCATAAAAGTCTACTCAAACTTCTATAATCCACCAGTATCAGTAAATATGCACAATCTCTGCAGAAGTAAAAGTCATCTAAAAAATTCCACATTAAAGAGATCTGTAACTAATGAAGAGGTTGCTGCTAGCAAACAACTTTATATTTTATTGTTTCATCTACAAGTAAAGTGCCTGCTGCCCTTGAAGAATAAATTTCTTATGTTATATTAAAAAAATGAGAAGCTAGTAATAATTCAAAAGGGAATGGATGGCAAACTGATAATAGATTCATAGTTACTACATATCTCCGCCAAAGGAGGACATTCTCAGGACTGCGACATCCTCCCCCTTTAAAAGTACAACACAGTACAGTATCTGCATTCCATAGGTTCATAGGTTCATAGGTAGGTACTAGGCTATCGGCCCAAGGGCCTACGTAAGCCTAGCCAGCATGGTACCATAGCTTACGCCACCCAAGAAAGTTATTTTCCTGTGCCACTGTCCAGCAGAGACACAGAAGTGATCCCCGGGGTGTATTTCCTATTTCCCATCCAATAGTGGTCCAGCCACATACTGTGGGAATAGAACCCACAACCTTTTATTATTTATTTATTTATTTATTCCAGTTTGATGACCGGAGAGGTCCACTGAGCTTGGGGGGCCCATTTTCAGTGGAGACCCGGGGAGACAAGCTCCACAACACAACGTTTACTTGCATGAATAGTTTCACAGACAGTTTGCATTACAAACAACAGGTTGCATTCAAAAAAGAAAAAAAACAAACAATTACAATTTTGTTCAGGAGAAAAAGACAGGCATATAGCATAATAGCTAAATTTTACTGTTTAGTTACATATACAATCTACATTTGAGAGCGAGGTTAGGAAGGCAAGAAGGTTATCCAGGAGTAAAGGTGGAGGAGAGCTTGACAGGTATGGGCTGAAGAGTGCAGTTGCATTTCCTGTTTAGATAGAGGTAGGAATGAAGTTGAGTTTGAAGTTATTAAGGTTGTCACAGGTCCTCAGTGTGGAGGGCAGAACATTCCATTTTTTAGCTAGGGAAAAGGATAACAGAAGCTGACCAGCTGGGCGCTTGGGTTTTTGAATGGTAATCAGGTTTTGGTGGGTAGATCCAAGGGATCTGAGGGGGGTATATGGTTGTAATATATTGGATAGTGCAGGGCAGTTAGTGGGTTGAAACAATAATTTGTGGGCTTTGATGATTTGGAGAAAGTCAATTTGATTGGGGAGCTCAAGCCAGTTTAATGAGTGAAGGGAGGTGCAGTGATGAGAGGAGGATTTAAAAGAAAGTATACTACCTGTTGTGCTACTAATAATGCAAATAGACTTTGCATAAGCAGCACTAAACTTCTCTTTGCCTGAAGAAGTGTGCAGCACAAGAAATCAGAAAAAAGCCAAATGTATTGGGGGGGCAAAAGTCCAAAACCGGGGCCACATTTTAAACATTACTTGTATAATCTTAGAAAGTTGCTAGAATAAAATGTTGTGTTACCATGTGTTTTCTGAAAGATAGGAAGGCTGAAACTTAAATGGCTATCATTATTTAGTGAATTCAGTTCTCACTGATTTGGCAGAAAACCACAAATTTTATTTTACATTTGTTTACCAGGAAAGTCCAAGTTGGAACAAAGCCAATTTTCAGCAGAGGCTCCAGACACATCTTTGTATCATGGGAGGAAACCAGAGCACCCATAGAAAATCCACACAAACACAGGGAGGACATGCAGACTCCACACAGCAGGCACATCAGCCAAGAATCAAACCAGAGAACCTCTTGCTGTGAGGCAACAACACTACCACTGCACCACTACACCATATGAATCTTAAGAGGAATGAACCAAAAGTCTGAGCCAAACATTCCAGACAGTCTGTGAATTTGGACAATTGAGAGCTACAACTCCTTCAATTAGAAGTGGTGGTATGGGTAGAGAACTCAGGCTCTTGCTCCTTGTACCCAAGGTGCAGGTTTGAACCTGAGTAACCCTAACCACCAGGCATACCTAATTGGGGCATTTCACACACACACACACACACACACACACACACACACACACACACACACACACACACACACACACACACACACACACACACACACACACACACACACACACACACACACACACACACACACACACACACACACACACATCTGCAAATCAGTAAATGCAGACCAGACGGTTACAGACCAGGTAATTCAAATGTGGTAAATGCAGAGTTTAAATGCATGCATGGCTCACACAAATTCAAAGTAGTAAAAGCAGAACTTGCAACTCAAATATTAGCACACACACAGTAGTAAGTATAAAAGCAGAATGGGACCCACCTGCCTGCTGCACTGAACCGAAGACTTCTAATTAAAAATAATACTGTTGGGTCTGCTGCTGCTCTCTTGCGGTACCACTCTGCTTTGTAGCCTGTGTACTGTAGTCCTAGTCCAATCCCCGAGTCCTGACCCTCTCTAAACTGACTCAGTCACACAGCTGCTGTCTCTGTCTGCTTGAAAGAAGCACTCTGCACTTGCCTTTAGGATATGTTGCTGCTGCCCAAACATAAAAGCCAATGAATCAGTCAGTCACACCCCTCGAGCCCTCAGCCGAATTCTGGAAGATTGCTCATGATGCTGACATCATCGCGTATGTGATGACATCAGCGGTAAACTGCCGAGGGGAAAAACATTTTTAAAAAGGCCAGGAAGTAATCGGGAATAAAGGGGGCCAATTGAAAATTCGTGGCACTCCATTATTTGGACCTCAAAATTGGTAAATGCCGAGGAATGCATCATGGTTGAGAGGTATGGTGGTGGGGAAAAATGTTAAATGGAATTTTGGGATGTAGACTTGTTCAGGAATACTTATATTGTATAAAGATACAATTAAAGTGTTAGATGCAATGTTTGTTATAACAGGTAAAGTTATTGTTATTGATGTAAGATAGATGCACCATTTTATTAGAATTATTGTAATATATGCATATGTAACAAAAATGAGAGAGAAGAGATGTTAAGAGATATGATTCAATATGTAGCAGTTAATATGGAGATTATCGTGGCAGGGGATTTCAACTGTAACTTAAGACAACAGAAAAAGAAGGCATATAATGACATATTAGTATGGGACATTATAAAATATGGACAGTTAAACATTTGGAATTTAAAGACATGGATGTATAGAAGAGGAGAGAAAAGAACAGAAGTAGATTGCTTTTTATTGTCAGAAAGCTTAGTAACAATTAAACAAGGAGTGTTAATGACAGGATTTTCAGACCATAGGGCAATTTGGATTTTGATAAAAGGAAATGCTGAATATATAAAAATAGGGAAAGGCTTAAAAAGAGTGAATTATGGAAATGGGATGTTACAGGGAGAGAAGATGTTATGAGATTATGGCAAAGACCGTATAAAGATGAAAGAATTTTATAATGATTGGTCAGAATGGTGGTTAAACTTCAAACTGAAATACAAAAAGTGCTATGTGACATGGGAGAAAGAGAAAATATATATAGGAAAAATAAAATATAAGAATTTAAGTGATGATCAGTCGATTGTCTAAAGAAAAATGATGATTTTTTTTATTAAGGAACAGGAATTATACAAGTAGAATAAGAAAAAATAGAATATTTATTGTATAAACAAAGATATTTTCTGCAAGGAAAAAAGAATAAATTGTACCATATTTAAGTAAAATAATTAAATAAAATAATAGTGTAATGAAAGAAATGAAAGCTTCATCAGGTATAATACATAACACACAGGAGGAGATTATAAATATAGTAAAATAATATATTAGGACACTATTTAAAGAGCAGAGGGCAAAGATGTGGAAGGAATGGAAGCTACATGCATTTTCTGACAAGGATAATAAGGATTTAGTAAAAGAAATAAAAATAGAGGATTTAGAACAGGTGTTAAATGTTTTATATTTGGCAGCAGGACTGGACGGAGTAGAATGTAGGATGTATAAAAATTTGAATATAGAGAAAGAATGGTTTGTAAAAGTATTAAATGAATGTTTGAATAAATATTTTATGTATAAACAGTTATGTAGGAGTGTTATTAGAATTATATGGAAAAAAGGTGAGAAGACAGAAATACAAGAATTGGTGACCAATAGTATTAAATAACACAGATTATACACTTCTTATGAACATTTTGCAAAAAAGGATGGAAGAGAAAGTGGGTAAAGTTGTAAATGAATATGTGCTTGGTAAAAGGATTCAATATTTATTATTAATACTTAGGGAATTAGTAGAGGATATAGTATTTAGAAATCTTCAGGCGAAAGTAATGGTTGGAGATTTAAGTAAAGCTTTTGCTTCTACTCATCATTATATATTATGTGATGCAGTTGAAATCTATTATATAAACAAAAAGATTAAAAATGTTTCTACTTCAGCATATAAGTATAATATAATGAAGGCTGTGGCAAATGGATAGTTAAGTGAAGATACTCAGAGAATAATATTAGACTAGGTTGTCCACTGAGTGGTACATTATTTCTATTAGCAATGAATGCAATATCTGCACATGTTAATACAGAGGTGGAAGGAATGAGTTGTATTTCTAATGATGGGATAAAAATGCCTATTTTGTTACATTATACAGATGATATTATTATGAATGCAAAAGATGAATTAAGTATGAATGAAGTGATAAAACAATTGCAGCAGATTATTCAGGTAATAAACAAAGGCAAAAGTCAAAATGTAGGATTCAAAGGGAGGATGGGTGGAATTAAATTTAATATGACGAAAATTAAAATTCTTGGAATTAATTTTGGAAAACAAGAACTTATAGAAACAATATGGACATAAAAATAGAGGAAATGAAACGTGTGTGTTTTGAAAGTCTTTTAGGCTTCTATTCAATAAAAAATAATTTAATTAATTCCATATTGTTATCCAAAATTACTTATTTAGCAGGTGTTTTCAGTGTTCCTCTGGTGTTAGAAAATGAAATATATAACATAATATTTTCTTTCATTTGGGGATCAAAGCTGAACCTAGTTAAAGGAGGGGTTCTATGTGTGAGAAAAGAAAAAGGAGACTTGGGACTAATAAACCCTGTAGTGTATACTGCTTCATTAAGTTTATTAAGAGTAATGAAATGTTTAAATGATAACAACGTCTCTTTATTAGTGCAGATATTAAATTTGAAGTATAAAACAGAATGGTTAACATTTTCAGTTGAAAAACAGAGAGTTTGTTGTAATAAAAAAATGGACACTTGTCAAGATAAGATTATATTTTGGAAAATAAATGTGAAAGTGATTGAAATGAAAGAAAAGAAACGTATAATAGGATTATGGGTAAGTGTTATAGGATATATCCATGGAAGGATTTAAATATAGAAAAAAACCTATTAAGGCAAGAATGGAAAGATGTAAGAGGACTATACAGTGTCAAGATTTTCTATGGAAGTTTTCCATACAAAAATTTACTGGTAAAGGTGAATATGCCTTATAGAAGTAGAAAAGACAGAGTCTCTTTGTATTGTTGTGATTTTGAAACCAGTGAACATGATCTTCTAGAATGTAAACGAGTAAAGATGTTATGGAAAAAGATTCTAGATATGAATTATGTGGAAGGATTTAAAGAAGTGGGTAATTTAAATGTGGATATGATTAAATTTGGGTATTACAGAAACAAAAGTAAAAAAAAGAGGTTTAAAGAACTGATAAAAATGCTCTGAATCTTATGATTAATTTAGAACCAGAGAGTAAAAGAAATCATGTTTATTGAAAAATGGAATTTGGCCATGATATTAAAAATGATAAGGTTTTGGTTGTGGAAATTGGGGTAGGGGTCAAAAAAGTAATAATTAAGTGTTGTATGGATATGATGAAAGGAATGTAGAAGGAAGATATGATGTATGTTTTTTAAATATTATATATAGTGTATATAATGAAAAGTATATATAATGTAAATAAGCAGGAATGTATATAACTGTAATTGCTATTTAATAAAAGACCCCTACTCCTCTCAGTAGATGCCATGGGATCTTTTACATCCACCTGATCTACTACCATCTCAGGCAGATGGGGCCTTTGGTTTAAAGTTAGCCCATGCCCATGCCTATGCCCATTCATTCCCCACAACTGGCTTGACAGACAGTTATGATGAGGTTGTCACCCAAGCAGTTATGAGAAATTTCCTGTTTTCTGTACCTAACTCCCCATGGCTTCAGACATGCATACTCCCAGATGCAGTGACTTGCTCTGCCTTCTACAGTGTGTGCACATTGCTGCTGCACATGTCCTATGAAGACTGCTACTATCATGTGGCTGTGGCTTGACAAAGCCAAGTGGATGTTCTTGATCTTTAGACTGGATGCCATGCATCTTCTATCCAAAGGCCATCAGCACTGCAGAGTGCTAGAGCACCTCCTTTCCTCCAGGATGGATAAGATGCCATTGGCCACTCACTGCCACCATCCTTCATCAGGACCTCCAGCACCCGCATTGCTAGTGATTGCAGGTCATCTGGGCCTCTGTCAGGGATTTATCCCTTTTCACCACAGAGCTGATTAAATGTTGAAACATTGGGCAAAAGAAATAAGCATTACAAATTATCTCTAGCTAGTGGAGAGCATGCTTAAGAACCTTGTGTGTGTGTGTGTGTGTGTGTGTGTGTGTGTGTGTGTGTGTGTGTGTGTGTGTGTGTGTGTGTGTGTGTGGTGTCCATAATGGAGGCTATTTATTTTCAAAGTAGATGCCCAGGAAAGGCTCAGTCCACTGTCTACCATTCTAAACCATGATCCTTTGTCATAAAGTATCACTTGTTATAATCAGCAGATATATAGGTTTAGTTACTATTATTCAGAATAACTAGCTACTGCTGATGTGTGTATCAGGCTGACGACTCCACAGGGTGTGTAGTTTCATGGTGCAACTTGGTAGGCTATACTGAGCAGATGTATGAGAAATAACTCCTCAGAAATGAAACATAATTAGATTCCTTCAATAAGTGACATTTTATTTATTTTATAAACTGAACTGCAGACGTGTCACAGTAGCACACAGTTTAAGATGCTGTTGTGTTGACAGCAGGCTACAGCAGTGAAGGAGACCAGCATGCATTCAGCATTCCAAGACCATTGTGAAAAGTACTGGGTTTCAAAAGGAGGCTTTTGATGATCATGAAGTCTTGCAGAGAGGTAAACTATTATCCAAATGCTCTCACTATTCTGCTTTTTGCAGTAACATCTACACATTTGGCTGCTGGATATTTGTGTAATCTTATGGGCAGGACAATGCATGCTTTGTGTATGCAAGGACATGTGATCTGTTTGGTGCTATATTCATGGATGGCTGATGCTGTGTTTTGAGTTTCCATATATTTAAAAGAGGATGAATGAGAATAGGTTATTAAGTCTCACCCTGTAGTTACTGGATGTTGATAAAAAGTCCATACGGATGGTAAGGATATTAATGACTATTAGACTAATATTACATGATTGCTGCAGACAGTAGTTTCTGGCACCACTAATATTAGGGGTAGGCTGGAGAATCAGAAGGTTATCTTTGAACAGTCTTTCTCACTTTTGGTACAGTTGGAACTATCTCTTGCATGCTGTATAGGGAATGGTCTGAGGTGTGTCAAACGGGGGGGGGGGCACATGTTATCTAGTTTAGCAACACTGCAGCCAAGTCAGTGGTTTAAAAACACTTTGGTAAAATTCATCCCCCTGCTAGCTATTCATGATGTAGGAACTCCTGCCATCAAGAGTCAGTTGTGATGCAACCTTAATACTTGAAAAGAATACTGAAGTCTACTTAAACAGGGTCTATCATGTCTTCCAACTCAGTTGTAGAAATAGCTATACTTTCACTTCTGTTTATTAATAAATGCCCTACAACAAATAAAAGAGAGCCTATGTTTTGCTATGGAAAAAAAAAGATCTATCAACAGGACTGCCCTTTGGACAGATACGCTCTGTGGCGCATGCAATACGTACTTACAAAGTGATGCAGATCACCACTGATTAGGTAACCCTCTCCTACAGAATTATTCAACAGATTTGCTATGCTTCAGAATAATTAATTTAATTTTTTTTTACTGTTTGCTGACCAGGTTACTTCCACTAGGCAGGCGCTCTCTTTACAGGGGAGACCAGATGTGGTATTCATACTGACTAAGGGCAGTTAAGCCAGAATACCAAGAAACGCTTCTTATTCTTTTTAATAATTGTGTGAGACCTTTTACATCTGCATGTAGATTATGATTTGGTCTTAGTGGTATACCTGGCATCCATATTGGCTGGGAAGGATTATCAGGACATTGTGCTGGACTCCTGTTTGTAATTTATTAATAGCTATTTAAGCTGTTCCTGTTGTCATACAGCTTGGTAATGGGTGATTTGGGGAGAGCTGAGTACTGAAATGTTTACTCAGATTGTTATGCATCTCTTCTGAACTGACAGATGAGAAGTTTATTTTTACATCATGTATTCCTCGATTACATGAACATGTGTTGAGGGTTAGCTGCTTATTACTCTGGTCTTCTTCCAGCTGTTTTCTGTTCCTTAAGTGGAAATCAATGTTTAAGTATTATTTCTGTGTGGATTCAAGAATTGTTCATATGGCAGAGATGGATTTAATGAATGAATATTGATAATTACAACATCAATGACTCTTTCAATCAGGGAAGATTGGAGCATTGATACAGATCTTGCTCATGATTCGTCATGTATCCTAGTTTGAATCAGTGCTGAAAATATTAAAGTGATTTTTTTTCTCATTTCCTGATTGTAATGTTATTTGCATAGCATTTGATTCTTACACACCATCCTCACAGATTGTCATATAAGAAGTAGGATGCTAGTTTCAACACACAATTATCCTGAGATGGGTAGGTTGTTGCACTCACCCCTCTAATGAACTGGCCACACCGGAGTAGGCAGAATTTGCTGCAGCAGGTGGTTACTGCAGGAGCTTGTTTTTTTTTCTTTCCATCTGGCTTCCATTTCAGGGCCATGCTCTCAAGGCTCTGTGGAACTACTTCCAAGCTCTGTATAGTGAGGGGCACTGTTGTTAGCAATCAATGTGAGCTGATCCACCTATTTTTTCTGTGTCAAATGAATTATTGCTATTTTTCTAGAAAAAAAATAATTTATTAATACTGTTTGAAATCCACAAAGTATACAGAGCACCTCAGTTACATTCCAGTATTGGAAAAATACAGGTAGCACTGGCCTTACATGTAGGCGAACTAAGCTATTGCCTAAGGCACTGTACTTGTGTTTGTGGGGTGCTCTTTCCCTACTTATTTTATTTTTTTAAAGCAATGGATCTTTGCTCTAAAAAATAATTAATTAAATAATGCACCACAAAAGAAGAAAAAATGTGCCCACAGAACACTGGGTAATCCAGGGTGAATTGCTACAATTATCACGTAAATCACATTGAGTTTAAATGTTTGAGAGGTCATAGGACTACAGAATTCATAGCTTTCAAGTATAGGAGTGAAGGCACACTTAACGGAAGTGTTTTTTTCAAAAATATTTTATTTATTTATTTATTATTTATTTGCAGTTTGTTTGCCAGGATAGTCCATTGGGCCACAAGGAGCCCGTTTTCAATGGAGTCCTGGGGAGAAAAGCTCCAGAAAAATACAAATACATAGTACACATTGCACATATACATCACAGATTATCTCATAGGAATACAAAGTAAATATGATAAGAAAAGGTTAACAATGATATAATACATCAGTACAGTTCATTGAACAGTAATAAAAACACTTTTTTTTATACAAAAGTAGCAGCATAGGGTAACCGTTAAGTAGGTGGTCAA
Source organism: Protopterus annectens (assembly GCF_019279795.1). Taxonomy (NCBI): domain Eukaryota; kingdom Metazoa; phylum Chordata; order Ceratodontiformes; family Protopteridae; genus Protopterus; species Protopterus annectens. The sequence continues at coordinate 1,107,380,234 of NC_056729.1, read as the reverse complement.
ATAATTCAACAGAGCAGTGGAACTATAGGAGGCAGTGATGGCGTATTTAGTTCTAGGAGAGTAGGAAGCGGTATTAGAAGGATTAGGCAGGATGGGAACAGGAGCACTTCCATTGTGAGGTTAGATATAAGTGCAGCAAGGTTTTAAATGAGGCGAGACTGCTGGTGATGTGGATAGGAGATGGTAGAGAATTCCAGAGGTGTGCAAGAGAGAAGGACATTAGGTGATTCCCAGCTGGACATGTGGGTTTGTGCAATTTAATTCGTTTTTGAGAATTAGATCTTAGAAGTCATTCTGTTTCATGCATTTCAAAGGGAGTGGCTAGGGAGGGACAAAGAAAGGGGTTGCAAATGTGTTTGTGTGCTTGGATGAGTTGGGTATAAATGAGGAGGTTAGGTAGCTCAAGTCAGTTTAGTTGGTGAAGAAAATTACAATGGTGAGAAATAGCTCTGTGACCTGCCACAAATTTTGATATCTTGTTATAGCAAGAGGAGAGTTTTGTTTTGAGGGAGGATTGCAGGTTGGTGAGGATAGATGCACCATATAGGAGGGATGGGATGAGACATGTATTGGCCAGTATGAGCCTAGTGGAAGGAGAAATATAACAATTATGGCAGTATAGCATACCAAGTTTTTTGTGTTTTTTTATATTTACTTGTAAATGTTTGTCGAATTTTAGTTGATCATCTATGAGTACTCCTAATAGTTTAGTGCCAGAGACTATTTCTAGGGGAGTATTGTTTTTGCTGGTGATTATGAATGAGTGTTTATCTAGGGAGGAGGTTTTGGAATCAGTGAATGACATAAGTTTAGTTTTGGTTGCATTAAAAGCCAGATGGTTGTCTAGCATCCAGTGCTCATTAGAGGAGAAGGTGCTTTGGGTGAGCTTATTTAGAGTTGGGATAGAAGGGGAGGAGCAGATAATGGTAGAATCGTCGGCATATTGAATGATGCTAGAGTTTGAAATGGCTTGGTAGAAGTCATTAATGAATATATTGAATAGTAGGGGGCCTAAAATGGAACCTTGGGGGACACCTGTGGGAGTATTAAGGAAGGGTGAAGTGGCTTTATTCCATTTGACTGCTTGTTGTCTGGTTGTGAGGTAGCTGGAGAACCACTTTGTACAGGAAGGGGATAGGTTTAGTTTGGAGAGTTTATTATGAAGCAGGTTGTGGGAAATAATGTCAAACACCTTGGAGAGTTCACGGAGAAGAGTGGACACAAAATGGCCGGAATCGCGGACATTGTTAATTGTTTAAAGGAAGGAGGGCAGTAGAGGTGCTAGGACTGGGTCTAAATTCATGCTGTGTGGGGGTAAGAAGCTGGTTGTTGATGAGATAAGGTAAGAGTTGTTGGTGGACACATTTTTCAAGTAGATTAGAAATAGGGGTAAGATAGCAATAGGGCAGAAGTTTGGAATGTCATTATTATTGCCTCATTTATGTGGAGGAATAATAAAGGCTTTCTTCCAGAGCTGGGGGGACCTGGGTTTCTGAAATAGACTGATTAATTAGTATGCTGATAGGGAGAGCAATGGCTTCTGTGGCTACTTTTAGGAAGCAGGAGGGAATTTCATCAGGGGTATTGAAACCAGGCTTTAATTTTAGGAGAAGTTTCTTATGGTGGATATAGAGATGGGATTGATAAAGAAGGGTGGAGGTTGGGAGCAAGGGATGCTAGAAGAGGAAGGGATGGGTGCAGGCTGAGGAGGGGTCACTGAGGTGTTGGTGAAGGATGATGTTAACTTTTTTAGGCAGCGAGTGGAAATATAGGTGTGAGTTAGTTGCATGGAAGAGGGGAGAGAGTGGGCAAAAGTGGAGAAGTGGTCAGCTAGTGGGTCTGGGAGAATACCACTATCAGAGATATAGTGAGGGTGGGATACTAGAGCCAAGGGAAGGAAGAATCAAGGCCAAGGGAAGGAAGAATCAAGGTCAATGAACAAAAAATTAAAAACAATCACTAGAGTGGAAGGTAAGTTCAGAGGAAATTATGCTAGGGGGGTAAGGGACAGACATTCTAGCAATGGTATAGGGAAAGGATTAGAGTGATTCAAAGAGATAAAGATTGTGCCACAGGAAGGAAGGAAGGGAAAGTTAAGGAGTCTGGGGGAGGGGTTGGAAAGAAAAGAAAGTGAAAGAAACGGGGGGGGGTTGGAGAGAGGGTGGAGATGGATGTCACAGTGGTCTAGCTGGTGGGAACCAGTACTGACAGGCCCAGGTCAGAAGTGTGAAACAGCACTGAAAATAACAATCAGAGAGGAAGCAACTGTGAAAATCAGAGCTGAAGAGGTAAGAAGAGAGCAAGCCAGAGATGGAAATGTTGGAGATATAAATTTAAAAATAGGAGACAAGGGATACAGAAGACGTACTAGGGGTTAAATAACACTCTAGAATGTGGCTGGCAACATTGGACCTACATATATTGGAAGGACTGAGAGTTCAACTAACATTAAATTAAAAGCTATTGGTACTATTGTTAGATAAAACAAGGAATATGGTAGACTGCTGGCATTGTGCTGCCTCCTGGTGGCCACGGTAAGTTACTACAGCCAGAAAAACTAACCTGCGTGTATGCTCACCTGCCCTGGAGTAATACTTTAAATGATAAGGAGCAGTTCACTTTTTAAAAGGCAGATAGTCTTAAAAACACATTCAAAGTGTGAATAAATTACTGTAGAAGGAACATCTACAGTTGAGCTAGAAAGCTGTGGTTTTTAGTTTGATTTTTGGAGCTGCTTTACACAGGTAACTTAAGAAGATTTATAACACTTTCCCAAGGTATTTTGCTGGGCGAGTCTGTTGGGCAGGGGATGACCACAGAGTGTTTAACCCATCTGGAGAAGCTGCAAGAGATAAGGGGGAACACATACAAAAGCTTATACCAAGAAAGTAAGAAAAGACAAATGAGAGACCAGACCTAGAAAAACCCTAGAGAATCAGAAGGATAAGTGAGGTATAATACAGACAAAAAATAACCAGTGTAGCAATAACAGTATTCCCAGTTGACTAAGCCCTGAAACCAGAGCAGATACTACTTTTTAAACAACTAATGTAGCACTAAAAGTAAACGCAGTAGTTTGTACAGAAATAGCAAATATTAACAAAGTTAACTAAGCCCTGTAAGCACAGCAGAAAACATTCTTAAAAAACTGTAATGAAGCACTAGGAGTAAATGCAGTAGCTTGTACAGATAAACCAACTTTTAGTAAACACGGTTAACTCTGCACTGACAGACAGTGCATAGTAGCAGTGTAAACACACCAATAAATAAAACAGTATGTCTTGCACAATACCTTCTAAAGCCAGAGAGCACACAGGCAGGGGGAGAAGCTTCCATGTGGACTGCACAGAAGCTAGAAAGGATTTTAAAGATGGCGCCACGGGAAGGAAGGGAATGTTAAAGAGTCTGGGGGAGGGGTTGGAAAGAAAGGAAAGTGAAAGAAACTGGGGGAGGGGTTCGAGAGAGGGTGGAGATGGCTGTCACAGTGGCCTAGCTGGTTGGAACCAGTACTGACAGTGCCAGGTCAGCAGTGTGAAACAGCACTGAAAATAACAATCAGAGAGGAAGCAACTGTGAAAATCAGAGCTGAAGAGGTAAGAAGAGAGCAAGCCAGAGATGGAAATGTTGCAGATATAAATTTAAAAATAGGAGACAAAGGGTACAGAAGATGTACTAGGGGTTAAATAACACTCTAGAATATCTTGTGAGAACACTGCTCCTCTCATCTCAGTCTCCACACAAAGCCAAAAATATTGTCAATATATACATGAAATAATATCAGAGATGTTCTGCAGAGTTATGGACATATTTCAAGGAATGGCACTGCTAGTTGGTGTTACTACTATTTTAAAATAAGATTAGCAGAGATCAACCAGATCCTTTTTGAAAATATTTTTTTGACTGATTCAAAGATGGCCGCTGTTCTGTAAACACTGCTATTGCATAGCACTCCAAAACTTATGGATTAAAAACAACCTGGAAGAAAGACCTGAGCCTTTGTAAAATAAATACTCTGAGTGAACAACTACAATTAACTTCCAGATACCCTAAGAAGGAGAAATTAAAATAAAAGAAACATCAAATATACCAGGATTGTAGAGGATTAACTGGAACTGAGAAACAAAGGAAGGAAACCGTGTGCTCAAAGCTTCCTGCAAATTCACCTTCAAGTTGAGATGTTTTATCATCACCAAATGTCCAAAGAAGATAAAAAAGATGGACTTCACAGCAACAAAAACCAAACTCTCTGAGTTATTATCACCGGAAAAAGATTTAAATGCTAAAAAACAGAAAACAGCAAAACAACAAGATGCTGCAAAATCTGGGTCAAAAAATAAAACAGATCAACTGGCAAACATGGATGATATAAAAGTAGCTTTACTACCTATTCAAGAGGCAATTAAAGATCTGTCTATTCAACTGCAGACTTTTGGATCTTCCTTTAATCAAATCTTGGAAAGAATGGATAACTCTGAAGCCAAACTAGTGGAAAATGAGGAAAAAATAGCCCTACTATCCAAAAAATTGGAATCCCATGAAACAGACATACAAACCATGCAGGCAAAAATTATAGACCTCGAGGCAAGATCCAGAAGGAATAATATAATCATCAGAGGTATGCCGGAAAATATACAGCACAATGACCTGATCCATTCCATAATTGATGTGTTTGCAGCACTACTAAATGACCATAAAACAGCACACCAAATTGTAATTGAGAGAGTGCACAGAGCCCTGAGAGAATCACAAACTACTAATATACCAAGACCAATATACGTCAAACTGCTGAACTTTCAAGATGTTAACAAAATACTAACAAATACAAAGAAACATGGGGGGTCTATACTATGGAATAATAACAGAATCTTCCTAACCCAGGACCTGCCTCTTCAAGTTAGACAAGCTAGACAGCTCTTATCCCCCTATTGTAAATTTCTGATAGACAGAAAACAAAAATTTCAAATGAAATACCCAAATTCTCTAATATTTTATGTGGAGGGGATTAAATACACAGTCGCTAACAGAAAAGAAGCAAAATCTACCTTTATGAAGGTTTTCAAGAAAGTTCCCGACCTGGACAGTTGAGTGCACCCCCGGTGGATCTGGCATGGCTTCCGAGTTCGGTTTCATGTCGTGGAAATAGTCGAGGACTTACTTTTCGTTGAATTTACTTTGTCCAGCTTCAAGGCCTCATTTTTAAAGTGGCGCGACCTGAAATCTCGCTCTGCGAGTTACGTGAACCTCGCTAAGAAAATTGCACCATTGGGGACTATCCAGCATTCCCACGCGAGGAACTGAAAACTGATTTCTGGCTTCTGAGGGTTCTTTGAGGTGGTGGTGCTTCCAGAAGTCCGACAACAAGTTAAATCCTCCATCTAGAAGCTAAGCAACCAGCTTAGCTGTGTAGAAAGCCAGAAAAGTTGAAGGAACTGTAAATAAAAGAAAAAAAAATAATTTCAGTTATTCAGTTAGTTAACATTATAAGTAACAGACATGTTTATTAACTTTTCCTGTAGACTTCATTCAACTAAAGAGGTATATGCAATAAAACATTTACACTAAATACAATCCAAAATACTCACAAACATACAAGATTCGGCACCAAACCACTCTCAGTGTTAAACATGTCAGATGCATCAACTACATTATCCCTTCATTACCAATAAGCAATTAAATGTTAAAAAATACTGAAATAATTCGCTTTTGGTAACAAAAACACCATTTACAGATGAATTCTTCACTACTAACATTGTGTCAAATGTATGCGCCAATATAATTATTATAAGCATAAAGGTGCCAAGTAAACAAAACACATATAAAGCAATTTTGAAACAATACTGGCATTTTATATATATTTAAAGTATCCAATCTTAATTACTTATTTTTTCAGTGCATTATAAATTGGTGATTAGCATCACAGCTTAATGTTTGTTTTTTACATATGATTATACTGAAATCAGTATGGTGGAATAAATTAAAATGTTCTAGCAATGTTAAACTTCTAACCTGACTGTCTCATAGCGGATAGTATTTTGGGTATAACTATCACCAAATAGTTCTAATGTTACCAAATTCATATTTACACTAGAGAGATCCAAAAACAGTGATTTTTTGTTGTATGTAAACATTATTAGATGAAAAGAACACAAGTAATTACTAAAGTGGGTGCATAAACTAAAAATCTATAAACAGAAAGTATTGCTTCTAGTATTGGAAAAGTTACATACCTATTTTGGTACCCACTTAAATGTTTGTACAAATGGAGGTACTTGATCACACAATATTGTATGCTTATAGGGCTCACTATAAGATACATCAGAGTCTTATAGGTAATTAAAAATAACTGTTAAGTATAGAATGGGTGGAAAATGAAGAGATGTTAAGACTCCTATTGTTAATACGAAACATAATCAGTTAATAATCTTGAGATATGAGTTAAACAGTTGATAGAAGTTCAATTACTATTAGTAACAAGTAGATTAGAAAGAAGTGACCTGTGCTAAATTAAGATCAGGTCTGGTTTAAAAAGTTTATGCAATCTTAGACAACTCATTTCAAAGCTCATATAAGGAGATGCGGTCATTAAAGCAGTGTTATTAGGGAATGAGTGGGTTAGACTTTGTATTAATTAGGGTAGATGTTTCAGGGCTATTACATTTTCCTCACCGTTCAAATATTAACATTCATGTTATACATATACTAAGAGTGCAAATATTTACAGAATCTAAATCGGGACAGGCCCTGTCTAATTCCTGGTCCAGGAGTATAGTGGGTAGGCACAGAGAAGGGACGGGAATGAAAGAATGCTTTCGTATCATATTTTTCTTAGAAATAATTGCAACCCAGCACAGTTACACAAACATTTAAGATCACTGCAACAAAAAGAAAGAACGTTTCATGAATGTGGGAAATAGATTAATGGAATATTAAAGGGCTCCAAAACATCAAAAAAAGAAAACTATTTTTACATGTAGTTCTGAAGGCGAGAGCAAGTTGCATATTAATCCAAGAAACTCATTTAACTACAGAACAATGGTCAGAAATAAAAAGAAAAAAATGGATAAGAGAAATTATAGCTTCTGAGGGTAGAACCTACTGTGCAGGAGTAGCTATAATCATTAAAGATCAGTATCAAGATAAAATTCTGGAATCCAAAACAGATAAAGAAGGCAGATGGTGTTATGTAATCCTGTCAACTCCTACCTATGATAAACCTATTTTACTGTTTAATCTATATGCGCCCTGTAATAACCAACACTCTTTTTTTGCCTCATTGTATCCTATTTTAAATCAGTATAAAAAACATTACATAATAATTGGAGGAGACTGGAATGCATATCAACATCCTAAGAAAGATAAATAAAGTCCACAGGCAGCATATAACAAACAAGCAGTGATTTCATTAAGTGAACTCAAATATGATTTTAACATATATGACCCTTTCACTTAAGGTAACAACCCAGATAATCCAAATAACTTTACATTTTACTCAAGTTGTCATAAAATGTGGTCGAGAATTGACTTTTTTCTTATTTCAGAAAAGCTGAATAATTTTCACCCCTCAGTATCAGTGCACACTCGGTTTCTATCTGATCACTCCAAAATAACCTTGAACATTACTAAGAACATCAAAAGTAGCATACCTATAAGGGGTTATAATTGGTCGCTAAACCCTAATCTTTTAAATAAAAGGGATATAATTCAGGAAGTTCAAGACATCCTTAAAGTAGCTATAGCCAATTTAGGAAAACAAAAACACCCTCCTGATATTGAATGGGCAACAATCAAAACTCAAATAAGAGGTATTTTTCTTCAAAAAGCCTCTTATTATAAGAAGATCCAAATTAAAGAAATTCAGCAATTGGAGGCTAAAAGTAAATCATTAGAACAGGATCTAATTAAAAATTATAACATTCAAATGGAAAAGGATCTATTGAAATGTCAGAAAGACCTTTTTATGATTCACAACAATAATCTATCATTTCAAGAAACTAAAATCCTGGCAAACTATGCTAACCATATTCAAACGCCATCACGGGCGCTAGCAAGAATCATTAATCAATCTAAGACACCATCTCAAATTGCTGAAATACTATACAAAAACAAAAGTTATACAAAAACTGAGGATATTATCAACATTTTTGAAACCATTCACTCACAAATATATGGAGAACAAGAACACTTAAACATAAGTGATAATGGTAGAGATTTTCTTCAAAAACTTAATTTTCCAAGAATTAATGAGGAACAGAAAAGAGAATTAATAGAACCATTAACCATTGACGAAATAATAATTACAATTAAAAAATTAAAACCACATAAATCTCCAGGCCCTGATGGGCTCACAACAGAGTTCTATAAAACATTTCATAGTGCGGTGGCACAAATCTTAGCTCATACACTAAACTATATTATGAACAATAAAATTAATGACATTCATTTTACTGCATCCAAAACAATATTCATACCTAAAGAAAAAACTGATCTACAGAACCCAGACAACTACAGACCCATATCATTACTTAATTTAGATACCAAAATCTTAACATCTATTCTGGCCAACAGACTGAAAAGAATTACAGATATAATCATCTCAAATGAACAATCTGGTTTCTTAACAACTAGACAAACCAGTGACAATACACTAACACTGCACACATTAATTTCTATGCTAATCAATATAACCTAAACATATATGCACTGATTATAGATGCACAGAAGGCCTTTGATAGAGTTAACATAAAATTTTTACTACAAATGTTACCATATTTTAATATTCCTCAAGAATTTGTTCTAACCCTGCAAGTACTATATAACGATCCTTATACAGCTCTATATATAAATAAAAGCTGGTCTAATAGAATACAAATTAAAAATGGTACTAGACAAGGATGCCCTCTATCTCCCTTATTGTTTAACCTATATTTAGAACCCTTATTCTTATATATCAAACAAAATATATACCATAATGCTCCAATAATATTTAACACAACAATATCCTTGTCAGCTTTCGCTGATGATCTTAATATATATATTGCACAACACCAGTCTCAGACACTGAGAAAATAATGTTGGCTATTAAAGACTTTTCTTCAATATCAAACTATAAAATAAATATCAAAAAACCCAAAATGTTTCCGTTAAAATCACCAAAACCCTTCTCACTTTTACCGCTGATAGGTCAAATAAAATCTGAAGAAAGGATTAAATATTTAGGAATTATATTCTCCACAGATAATAAAAATTTATATCTTAATAACATTAAACAAAAGTGGGACCACATTCTACTGGATCTAAAAAGATGGATAAATCTAAAATTACCAGTATTAGCAAAAGTTTCAATTATCAAAATGAATATTTTGCCTAGATTATTATACATTTTATGTCTTCACAGTTACTAATATCCAAGAAATTTTTTAAGCAAATTCACACGGAATGCGCTAGATTCATTTGGGATCCGAAAAAATGTAGAATTTCATATGACAAACTGATGACACCAAAAAGTAAAGGTGGATTAGACCTTCCAAATTTTGAATATTATTACTTGATTATTAATGCAAATAGAATGCTAAGAATTGCAAATTACAATTCACAAGAAAATAGTTGGTCTCCATATTGGGTAAAACTAAACTTTAAATATATTCAAAGTTTGAATATAAACCCTAAAGCGCTACCTTTCTTAAATAGTGTAAATATCAAAACGCATAATTTAATGGAGCCCCTCAAAAACTCTGTTTTACTAACACAGAACCTATTCAAAACTATGGGTCTTCTTCAACCTATGATGACTCTACAGCCCATTCACAAAAAACCTAACTTGAAAATTAATAATCAGCTAATATACCTGAAAAAATGTCCACTTATAACTCATATCACAATTCAAGATTAACACCCATATTTAAATTGTTCAGCTCAAGAAATAAGAACTCAGTTGGGCCTTCCAAAGGTGTATCTGTCGATTCTAAGACAGATTAAAGAATTATGTATAGGTTATTTGAATGATACTAAGGTTAATAAAGATGATCTAAGGAAATGTAACCTACTATGGCAAACTCTTACACAAAATAAGAAATTTATATCATGCTCATACAAATTAATAAAAGAGCTGAAATTTCAAGATGATATACTCATATCTAAGTACTGGAGAGATAAACTACCATTGATAGACAACCATAGAATAGAGCAAGCAATTAATTTAACTATAAAATCCACAACACTTCAAAAACTAACATTTACCCAACTCATGATATATAATAATGCTTATTACACACGTCTTAGATTACATAAATTTAACCCCAAAAACTCCCAAATGTGTCCACTTTGTAAAGATGAAACAGCTGACCTTCTGCACATGTTCTGGAGTTGTAAATGTGTTTTCAAACTTTGGAACTCACTGAAATTACAACTTCCAAAAAATGGGTTACCAAATGTCAACACTCAATTGGGAATTTACGATTTTACATATCTCGCCAAATAATTTATCCAAAAACCAGAAATCCATTCTCATAAATATTTTCTTATTAATAAAACTTTACATAGCAACCAACTGGTTAACACCAGCTATGCTTTCATGGAACAGCTTTAGGACTTTAGCGATAAAACATATATTAGCTCACAAATACATATTAAATAAACATAGCCAAAAACATATGAGTTTGAAACTTTGGGAACAAATTTTCAACATTATACTTGCATGAATCATCGAATAGGGGTTGCATTGATAATATACACAATTAGCACCCACAATAAGATGTAGTAGTACTTGATAGGAAGGGTAATACAAATAAAAAAGAAGGTTTTATCTTTTGTAATATCACTAAGTGTTGAAAGCATTCTTGTAAATAGTGTAAATATGATGTAAGTGTTATTAATGTTCATACCAACTGTATAAAACCTGTATTTACTCTTGTGAAATGTTGTGATATGAATGGGAAAAACAATAAAAAATATTATTGAAAAAAAATATATTTTTTATTTTGTGTGGAGAGCTGAGATGAGAGGAGCGGTGTTCTCATGAGATAATCGTTTTATAATATTGCTGGCACTGATCAAGCAGATATTGTTGGCAATATTTCTGACTTTGTGATTTGTGTGGACAGTTGAGGTGACACAATGTTATTATTTTTACAGTGATGCTGGCAGTGATGAAGCAGATATTTTGTGCAATATTTCTTTGGTGTTGTGATTTATATGGAGCAACCCAGATAAGAATACTTTAATATGTATTTATTTGCTTGTGTGGACTGTGAAGGAGAAATATTGCATTGCTACAAATCAGACATCGTGGCTATACCTGCTGGGTGGGGGTAGAGTTTGACTAAATGAAAGTAACTGACCATCTTGTCATTTGCTCAGTAGAAAACAGTCACTATCTGGTTTTGCAGGACAACTGTACATTTGAGAGAAGATGGATTACTTAACTAGACACCTACTATGCACAGACAGAGTAGGCATAATTGTTGTGGCTGTCTTGTTTTAAAGGAAATGTGTGGCAATTGTTTGTTTGGAACAAAAGTGAAATACATTACATGGTTATCCTCTTTTATCACAATCAGATGTCTGAATTGTACATAGAATTACCAATAACTGTTTGGTGGGGATTACTCTAGATGAAGGTGACTGACCCCTGTTGTCACTTCCTTGGTTTGACAATCATTGGAAAAAAAAATAAATAAATAATGCCCAGAACTTCACACCTTCTAGGGTTTGGTAGCCCCCACACACCAAGGCTGTATAAGTGCATTTTGATATGCACTTAATAATTGCCTCTGCCCTGAACCCCAACTAGTTTAAAACCAACCCTGCTCATAGGTGTACACAGAAGTTCATGTACTTGTGTGTGTGTGTGTGTGTGTGTGTGTGTGGGGGGCTGAGTACAATGTCATTATTTCTTTTACATTCCTCTCAAAAGTCAGAGGTCACTATATCTTGTGTTTGGCTGGGGACAGTGTGGCCGTTGTTTCTTTAATTTTCCTCACAGACTTCATAGAGAGGTCACTATAGCTTGTATAGTAGCACTGTACAAGTAACAAGTTGTAAATGTTACCCATCATTTTTTTTCTTTTTCTGAAGTCAAACATCTGATGCATATACAGGTGGCTATCATTTGGAAGCACGCTGTTTATATATCTCTAACAACTAATATGGTTTGTTATGTTTTTTTTTTCAGGTTTGTCTCAGTCTGACATCAGAAGACTACACAAAAGGTGGCTGTCTTTTGGAGGGGGTAGTACGGGTTGAGGAAGAGTGCTGTAAATAAATATGACAGCAGCAACTTGAAATTTGACTGTAGGCATTTGTGCCTTCATTTTAATCCCAGTTTAACATCAGACAGGGATGCACAGAAAGTCACTATCTGTTTTGAGGTGGAGGCAGGTACTATTCCCAGATATGATTTATGTACCTTTACAATCATTTGACTACTCAGTTTATTGTGAACTGGTGTTTGGACAGCTTTGAGCATTAAACTTTGGATACAACTTATTTCCTTCCTTGAAATAAAAAAGTAGGATTGAATTTATGGTGCTTGTTTACTATAGGATGCACTCGGATGTGCCGCAGTAGGTGCAGCTCCCTGTATGACGTTAGCTGATTAAAGGCTGCAAGGATTCAGGATGATTGCCATCCACTTAAAGGGCAGTTTATCCAGAGCACTATTGTTATTATTATTTATTTATTTATTTTTGTTCTTTGGGAGATGAGCGATTAAAAAAAAAATAGTCAAATGTACATGGGGGCCTACCATTCAATTGCCCAGATTTTCATAGAATGTCCAGATTTTTGCTTCGTATTTTGATCTGTTCCTCATAAGATTTGTGGTTTTCTGCCAAATCACTGTAGATTAAAGTCACTAAATAATGACAAACAATTGATTTTCAGACTTCATTTCCTTCATAAAATGCATAATAACACAAATTATGTTATTCTAGCAACTTTCTAAGTTTATAAGGACAATATTTAAAAATCTGTTTCTATTTTTTGGGCTTTGTCCCACCATTAATTTAGACTTTTTCCAGATTTCTTGTGCTAAGAGGTTGAGAGAGGTATGATCAGTTATGATCAGGGGTCTTCTGTTCCCACCACACCTCTTCACAGTAGAAACGCAAGTCACTTAAGATTATGTACAGCATGGAGTGCAGGGCAACCCCCTTGGTTGATGTGGGCAATCTTTTTGTCAATTGTTTGCTTTAAGAATCTTAAATGTAAAAAGAATTAGATTGACAAATCATCCCACCAGCAAAAACACACATAACTGACAGCCCCATTTGGGATGTCAGTCAAGTCAGCACCACCCACATCTGTGTGAATTACATGTCTTAATGAAAACAATCTCCAAACTTCTTTTCCATACACAAGATTTTTGTTCAGACCATCATTGTATCAAAACACTGGAGAAAAAAGCTCTAAAATGCAACTCAGAAAATCTGTAACTCCATGGCTTTGGGGTCCCTAGTAGCCCTCAGCCCCTGCCCAGCTTAATTTGATCAATACAGGATAGTCTTGGACATTTAAGGTGTGTTGAATGGATGCAGAAATAGTAAGACTGAATTTCTTCAATCACAGTTTTCATTCTGTTCATTGTTGGATGAAAAGGATGTTTAAAAAATATAAAATCTATCTCAGAACATCTAGAAACCTCATGGTTTCCCCAGACCCTTGGCTCAATACAGTTATTTCCACAATGCAGTTATTACAGTGTAGTCTTGGTCAGTTAGGATGTGCTGAAAGGAAGCAGGAAAAAAACAAAGTTGAAGAGTAGGACAGAATTTTTTTCTTTGATCATGGTTTTTGTTTACGCAATCATTGGACAATGGTTTAAAAATCTCTAAAATGCATCTCAGATGATCTAGAAACCCGATGGATTCTAGGCACTTAACAGCCCCCAAACCCCCAGTTGAATATGTTTTTCTACTGCAGTTATTGCAGTGTAGTCTTGGTTAGTTTGGATGTGCTGACAGGATAAAGAAAATCACAGTTGAGGAGTAAGACTGAATTTCTTTCTTTGATTATGGTTTCTGTTCACGCAATCAATGGACGATAAAAAGGTTGTTCTAAATCTCTAAAATGCACCTTGGAACATTTAGAAAAAAACACGGCTTCTGGAGCCCTTGGCTTAATAATATCATCTACTCAGTTAGCCAAATGCAATTGTACTTAGATAAAATATGTTGAATGAATGCTCATTCATAGTTATTCTTCTTGGTTGCTTTATTTAGCAGAAACTGCAACTTGGACCTGTTACAGTATAAGAGAGAAGAGCCCCTAGTATTCATTACTCATATCTCGTCTTTCATATAATTAATGTCAGATATGAAAATACTCTTTCTAAATATTAATGGTCTAGAAACTTCTTTGTAAGAGGGACAAGTGCTGTGGTTGGGATGTTTCACGAGACTGATACTGCTTTTAGGACAAAAATGAAACCTGTAGAAACAGAAAAGTTAATTCATAGATGAGCTGGTAGAAAAGTGTAAGGAGGTTCATAGCTTCCTACTAGGCTAATGGCACAAGATCCTTTATGAGCCTAGCCAATAATAGCCAGGATATGACAACATTATATCTTAATTGCCCAGATATGGGATGGGATAGTATCAGGGTAGTGGATCTTTGGGTACTGGAGGCCTGAGTCATTTTCCAGAGTGCCTCTGTCCATAAGGGACATGGGCAGTACCCCAGGAGTAAATGTACAGTTCCCCATCCATTTATCCCAATTTTTTTGAAGATAGTGAGGGATGGGCATTGTTTTACAAAGATGGGAAGTGTATTCTATAGACGAGGTACTTTTTGGATATGAATCTGTTTCTCCAACAAGTTCCGTTAGAGTCACAAATAAGGTTCAGGTCCATGGAATGTGTAACCCTAATATAATTTTTCTTGTGACTATGTAACATTTTCGGCAAGGGTGGATCAGAGAATGCCTTGCAGGTGTGGCATAGGTCACCTGTCAATAAAAGATATGAGATGGAGTAAAGGGCTAGGACCTTTAGTTGGTCCGTATAAGACATATATCTTACACTTTGTATTCTATAGTGAAAAACCTCTGGTGTCACATTCCAGTTGATGTAAGTGCCTGTTTAGGTACATGCAGAATGGGGCATTGTACTTGATTATGGACCTGATGAGGGTTTAGTACAATGGCACTTTGACTTTCTTTGACCTTTATGACATGTCTTTTCTTATAAGTTGAGCCACACAGAAGGAATTCCTTACTACTGTAGCAACCTGGTGTTCAAAATTTAGGTTACCATAAATGCTCGTAGGTCCCTCACCACTGGGTCACTTTTAGGAATGTGCTATCAATGTTATAATTTGCAGGGATATCTGACTCATGAAAGGGTATAATTATGAATTTTTTAAGCATTTAGTCTCAGACCAGGGTTTTGGCACTGGTCATTTCTCATTTTTAGGCCTGTTTGTAGGATAACAACATTGTTTGCTTTTAAATGCCATTTTTTTAAATCTGTCCATGCCATACTTAGTTTCTTCCCCTTTTTACAATTTTCTATTATGGCTTTATATAGCAACAAATAATTCTTTGCTCCATATAGTTTTCTTTTGATATCCATTTGTTCTGTTCTATAATCCCTGCCCTGACAACAAAAAAACTGATACAGAAATTGCTACCCTCTTCAACTCCTTTTTTACTAACTCTATAGCTGAACTCACTAAGTCCTTCCCCAACCAGGTCTCCTCCCTTCCTCTCAATCCTACTGCCCCTTCCTCTCATAAACCCCCCCACTCCCAATCCTCCCCCAACTTTTTATCTAAAACCCATCTCAACCTCCTACATCAAAAAGCTACTCTCTAAACTTAAGCCATGCTCCAACACCCCTGACAATATTCCCTCACTCTTTCTAAAGCTTGCCGCAGATGGTATTGCCATTCCCATCAGCATTCTCATCAACAGATCCATACAGGAATCGTATGTCCCCAAATTGTGGCGGGCAGCCTATATCCTGCCCCTCCACAAAGGAGGCAAAAATAATAACATCTCCAACTTCCGACCCATAGCCATCCTTTCACCAATCTCAAAGATCCTTGAAAAATGCATCCATCTCCAACTCATGCCCTTCCTCATAAATAATCAACTCCTTACCCCTACCCAACATGGCTTCCGTCCTGGACATAGTACTATAACTGCTCTCCTCTCTTTCTTAGACATAATAAACCTTGCTCGTGACTCTGGAGATATTGTTTCCACCATCGCCCTTGATCTATCCAAAGCATTTGACACCATCTCCCATACCCACCTTCTGAATCATCTCTCTAACCTTAATCTCTCTCAAAATTGCCTTAACTGGTTCCACAGTTATCTCTCTAACAGATCCCAGGCCATGAAATGGCAAACCGGTATCTCTACTTTCCTTCCTGCCCCCACCGGGGTTCCCCAGGGGTCCATACTAGGACCTATGCTCTTTAATATATTTGTCAATGACTTTAACACCGCCATTCCTAACACTAAAATAGTGCAATATGCAGATGACTCCACTTTAGTCTGCTCTGCTCCTAGTCTCACTGAGCTCCAGACAAAAACCCAATTGGCCTTTACAACTACCGAGCACTGGACGCTTCAAAACCATCTCTCACTTAATGCCAATAAATCCAAAATCCTTCTCTTCTCTCCCTCAAAAACTGTCACACTTGACAAGCAATCCTTCAATATCTTCAGCCACACCAACTCCTCTATAGAAGTTGTCCCCTTTGCTAAACTTCTTGGGGTCACTATCGATGAACACCTGAAATTCGATACACACATCCAACTTAACATAAAAAAAACCCCATCAGAAGCTAGGTATGTTATATAGAAATGCTCACTTTCTCTCTCCATCTACAAGGCAAACTCTAGCTTCTACTTATTTACTCCCTTCACTATTGTACGGTACTCCACTTCTAACCAATCTTTCTATTACCATCTCCTCAAAACTAGAAAGCTGCTACAACAAAATTGCTAAATTTGCTACTAAATCTAAACACTACTCCCATCATTGCACCTCTCTCAATATGCTAAAGTGGCTTGAGCTTCCTAACGACCTTGTCTACCTACAGCTTACTACAGCCCACAAAATAATCTTTAAACCTACTGCATGCCCCGCTCTTACTAATATCTTACAATTCTACACTCCAAACAGACCCCTTAGATCTGCCCAACAAAATCTTCTTTCTGTATATAAACCAAAACGTCCCCCTGGCCAGTTTCTCCTTTCCTATTCTCTAGCCAAAAAATGGAACTCCCTCCCTCCCTTGCTAAGAATCACTTCAAGCTTAGAACTCTTCAAATCCCTGCTCCACTCCCACCTCTCCCAAAACTGGAAATGTAATTGCATTCTTCCTACCTAACTCCTTCTAATATCACTTATACATTTACTCTCTCATGCACATGCTATTTGTTTTCTTTTCTTTCCCTACACCTGCCTTGGTCAGAAATCTAAAGAATGCCCAGATGTAAATACTGTACATAGCTCTCTCTCCCCCCTCTCTCTGTTACTTTTCTCGCTACATTTTCTTCCTTACTTTCTGCTTCCTACCTAACCTCTCCTAATATCACTAATACATTTACTCCCTCATGCACTGGCTATTTTTTTTTCTTTTCTTTTCTTCCCTACAACTTCCACGGTCTGAAATCTAAAGAATGCCCAGATGTAAATACTGTACATAGCTCTCTCCCCCCTCTCTCTGTTACTTTTCTCGCTACCTTTTCTTCCTTACTTTCTGCTTCCTACCTAACCCCTCCTAATATCACTAATACATTTACTCCCTCATGCACTGGATATTTTTTTTTCTTTTCTTTTCTTCCCTACAACTTCCACGGTCTGAAATCTAAAGAATGCCCAGATGTAAATACTGTACATAGCTCTCTCCCCCCTCTCTCTGTTACTTTTCTCGCTACCTTTTCTTCCTTACTTTCTGCTTCCTACCTAACCCCTCCTAATATCACTAATACATTTACTCCCTCATGCACTGGCTATTTTTTTCTTTTCTTTTCTTCCCCACAACTTCCACGGTCTGAAATCTAAAGAATGTCCAGACGTAAATACTGTACACAGCTCTCTCTCCCTTCGCTCTGTTACTTTCCTCCCTACTTTTTATCCCTTTCTTTGTCCTCCCCTTCAAATTGGTACAACACCATATATAATTATACTTTCTTTTCTAAAACATTTTATAATTGTATGTAGAATTACATAAATGTATGTTTGTTTTAACTGTATGTAATAAGGAGCTTTTCTCTCCAGACCTAAATGTAAAACTCTATATTTGTTCTAATTGTATGTAATATGGAGCTTTTCTCCCCGGGCCTCCACTGAAAACGGGCCCTCTGGGCCCAGTGGACCTCCCCGGTTATCAAACTGGAAGTAATAAATAAATAAATAAATATTGCCATAATTGAATTTTTTTTTCTAAATGGCCATAAACTCTATCTGCATCAGTTCCAGCATATAGCTAGTATGTTGTCGCAAGGCAAGTTATTGGTCTATAGCTTTTAGGATGGTTTGCAAATTCACTCTTAAGGAGCAGTATCATTTTTTTCTGTTGTTAACCAGTTAGGGATGTTCATATAAGTAGTTCCTACTCAAGGCTAAATTTGTGTGTAAAGATGTTAATGCATTTAGCCAGAAGTTAGGTACTGCATCTGGGCGTAGGATTTTCAGTTTATGAACTTTTCTTAATTTTGTCTCAATTTTTCTGGCTGTTATTTCATCCCATTTCATGTCTTTTACATTAGAAGTTCTTACAATTTCTTGTAATTCTTCTATTGATTCAGCATCATTCTTATGCTCAACAGGGTCTTCATTAATACATCTCTAAAATATGCCTATTTCTACTTTTCTTGGTGGTGTTTCTACTCGATTTGCTTTGTTTCCCAATTGTCTACAAAATCTTTTTGGGTCATCGATAAATAGTTTATTTTTGTACTTTTCCTTTATATTTATCTGCACACCTTCTATGTTTTTTCTGCCTGTGCTGATATTTTTAGTATTTCATTGGCAATACTATATGATAAATCTTGATCTCTTTTGATACTGTATGTTGCTTTTATCACATCTGTTTTTCTAAGTATTTTTGATGATCTATTCCCTTTTCTAATGTCTTCTAACAGTTATACTTCTTGTCTTAATTGCATTATAGTTTTCTGTTCTATGCTTCCATGACTGCATTTTACTTGTGACCTTCCTTTCTTTTGTTACTCTGTGTTTTTCTGTTAACATTTTACCCATTATTAGCTTATCAGTAACATACTCTGTTTATTTTATCTTGTGGATTTCTCTTAACAGTCCTGGTTTCTGTGTTCATCTGTTTTATCTATCTACTAACATTTTGGGTGTTACTTACAGTGGCGGCTGGTGACTTCAAATCACAGGGGGGCTGCAGGAGACAGCTGAATGGGTGGGGTCAAGGGGAAGGGGTGTGGTCAACTAGAAAGGGGAGGAGCTATGCACAAAACCACAAAAACTAACTTTAATTAAATACGCTGCCCTGGGTGGCAAACCATCATTATGAAAGTCCAATCAAGACAAAAATAAGTGTAGAAGAATAAAAATATTTCAATGCATTGGCTGCATGACAGCTTACTTAATATCTAGATGGAAACAAAAGGTTGTGAGGCATGAAAAAATAAATTACTTTTTAAATACATTACTGGAATGCCAGTCAAAATCAAGTATAAGAAAAACCAGAAGCACTCAACTCAAACCACTTCTCCTTGCACTGTAGTTCTAATTATAATATATTCAGCTTTATTAAAGTACCAAGTAACATGCTGAAAGTAGAAATCTCTGTGATGCCCCACTTGTAAAAATGTTTCTTATCCAAAAAGACCTGCTGCCTGACAACTTGTTTCATGGGGAAAACATGATCAAAGTAAAAATGAAAAGCAAACAAGAAACAAGCTCAAGATACATTGCTTAAAGGATTACTGTACAGGTTATGGACCACACATGATTGACATTCTGTTTAGTTTACGGGTAAAGTCTGTAGAGATGACTGGAAGTCTCCAACAAGTGTAATGAGCTTTTTAAAATAATGGAATCCTGTCCTTTAATACCCAAGGCTTATACATTATCTAGTCAAGTATTCTCTGCATGGCAACAACAGAAAGGCTTTCAATGTTGGCAATTCTTTAACAGTATGCTTATTAAAGCTTACTTGCATCTTACGATCTCAGACAAGCTTACCTTATGGTCATTAAAGCATTGCTACTTAAACACAGAGCAACAGGCACTTTGAGTAATAAGCATAAATCTGAGTAATAAGCATAAATCAACAGTACAAAAATATGACCTAAACCAGACCATTCTGCAAAATCAAGGACAGATGAAAAGCCACTTTAGTACTTATGCAGTGTGTCCTCCCATCCAAGGTAGACACAACTACTCCTTGCCTTGCTTGGACACATCCAGAGTCACTACATGGGGAGTGGGGTGCAACAAGTACGTCACAATTTGAAATGTCTCTGGCTGACTGTGATGGCCCTGACACATTTGTCATACCTCTCAACCTCAAGAGCAAGAAATCTGGACAAAGCCATACACAGAAGTGGGACAAAGGCCCAAAAATAAGGCCAATTTTTAAATACTGCTCTAATAAACTTAGAAAGATAATAGAACAGGTCTTGCATTAGTATGAATTTTCTGAAGGGTATAAAATCTGAAACTCAAATGTCTGTCATTTTCTAACTTCAGTCTTTAGTGATTTGTCACTAATTTGCCAAAACACACAATTTTATGAAAAATGGACCAAAAATGTGATGCAAAAATATAAAATAGACACACAATACAGCTGGGAACCTGCCAAGGAAGGGACACTTTAATATTAGTACTGCTACCTTGAGCAGCTGACAAAATAAAAGAATCTACATGCATTTCAACTAAGTAATCTATAACTTTGATTATTACAGTTATTTCTTAATTGTAAACCCTCCATGTTTTCTTCCAAAATTGCTATTTTGTGGAGGGATTATTAGGGGGAAGAGCAACATTTTGAGCCAAAAATCGGGGACAGTTGAGAGGTTGGCTATGCCTAATTCTATAAAGCAATTTATTTGCATGTACCTCTCAACCTGTTAATGCAGTAAATCTGAACAAGGCCAAATATATTGGGGCACATATAAACAGTACTAAAATTGCTCTTGTATAAATTGAGACAGTTGATAGAACAGCTCTTACTTTAACATACGTTTTTCTGAAGGTTATGAAGTCTGAAACTCAGTGTATCATTATTTAGTGACTTAATTCCTAAATGATTTGCCAGAAAACTAGTAGTTTTATGAAGAACAAACCAAAAATAAGAAGCAAAAATCTATTCATTCTTTGAAAATCTGGACAGTTGGGAGGTATAGTTCAGCTGGGCCTGTCTGAGTTTGCTGCCCTTCCCCCCTGGCCCTGACAAAATCATGGTTGAATGGACCCTCTGCAGCCTTTCCAATGAACCATTACTTGGCTATTTCACTCCATTTACCATAAACACTAATGTGCATACTGCTTTACTTCTATGATGAGTTGGACTTCATTTGAAAGTTTTATTTTGTATTTTACAGCACAAACACTAAGTCATCTGCTAAACAAAGCAATGCAGTCTCACAATGAAAACTTAGCATTAAAACTTCTCTGCCCTTGAAACTCACATTCATTGAAACAGCATTGAAACCCACATTCAAAGAAAATACATTTTGCCAGTGGCAGACAAAGATTAATTTTGGGCTGTTTCAAATCATAGGCCCCTCGCATATGAAACATACATGTGCTCTTTGATACACCTTCCTCATTGTACTAAAATTATATTCCTTGTACAATACAGTACAGTTGTTAGAGGGTGTTTAAAATTTGTTTTGAACATTTTTCCAGTAAGCAATGAAACAAAACGTATGCACCCATAATGGCAAAACTGCCCAGTTGAGAACATTTATCATAAAAAAGTCTACTCAGACTTCCACAGTCCACCATTATTAGTAAATATACACAATTCTACAGTCCACCATTATTAGTAAATATGCACAATTCTGCAGTCCACCTTTATCAGTAAATATGCACAATTCTACAGTCCACCTTTATCAGTAAATATGCACAATTCTACAGTCCATTATCAGTAAATATGCACAATCTGTGAAGTAAAAGTCATCTAAATAATTCCACATTAAAGAAATCTGTAACTAATGAAGAGGTTGCTGCTAGCAATCACCTTTATATTTCATGGTTTCATCGAAAAATAAAGTGTCTGTTGCCCCTCAGGAATAAATTGCCTATATTACATTAAAATATGATAAGCTAGTAACAATATTGCAAGAGGAATGGATGGCAAACTGATAACAGACTCATAGTTAGTATCTTCACCAAGGAGAACATTCTCAGTACGGCAGCATCCACCCCTTGTGGGAGTAGAACCCACAGCCTTCTGCATCAAAAGCAAGTACACAACCTGTTGTGCTATAGTATTAACAAGGCAAAGCACTAAACTTCTGTTCCCCTGCAGCTCTCAGCTCCTTGTAAAATCTACTCAATACTCAACTGCATCTCAACTTCACAGCACAAGAAAACTGGAAAAAGCCAAAATGTATTTGGGGGTCAAAAGCCCAAAAACCAGGGACACATTAAACATTGCTTGTATAATCTTGAAAGTTGCTAGAATAAAATGTTACGTTACCACCATACATTTTACTGCGAAAATGCCTGAGCAAAACACTCAGAGTAACATGACACTACCGCACATCAGCTGCTTTGTAAAAGAGAGGAAGACTGAAACTTAAATGGCTATCATTTAGTGAATTCAGTTCTCACCATAGCTGTCAACCTCTTAGTACAAAACACCTGGACAAACCCAGTAATGAGGGAATACAGCCCTCAAACATATTCAGTGAATTCAGTTCTTGCCATAGCGGTCAACCTTAGCACAAAAACCTGGACGAAGCCAATAATGGGGGAATACAGTCCCAAAAATAGGGACAAATTTAAAATATTCATCTTATAAACAATAGAAAATTGCTAGAAAAAAGGTTGTGTTACTATGTATTCTGAAGAACATGAAGTCTGAAATTCAAATGCCTGTCAATTTTACTGCTGACAGAACAAAAACAATTTTCAGCAGAGACCCAGGGATTAATACTGCAGACACGTCTTTGTAAAGTGACAGGGCACCAGAGCAAATCCACACAAACACAGGGAGGAGATGCAGATTCCACACAGAAGGCACCCCAGCCAAAAATCAAACCAGAAAACCTATAGCTGTGAGGCAACAATACTACCACTGCACCATCAAATATGCAAGGAATTAAACATTCAGAAACCTGAAGTCTGAAATTCAAATGCCTGTCAATTTTATGTAACATTTGTTAATCAGGACAGTTTGGCTTGGAACAAAAAAAAAACAATTCTCAGCAGAGGCCCAGGAAGAAATAATGCAGACATGTCTTTGTAACATGGGAGGACACAAAAGCAAACCCACACAAACACAGGGAGAAGATACAAACCCCCCCACACAAAGAAGGCACCCCAGCCAAGAACCAAACCCAAGAACCTATAGCTATGAGGCATCAATGCTACCACTGCACCATCAGATTTCAAGCATTTCAATATTTAAAAAACACAGATATTATGTGGAATAGATCAGATCAAATATGAGGCAAAAATCTGCAATTTTTTTTACAAATGGTGGTGGGTAGGGAATTCAGGTCTTTAACACCTGTATACAAGGTACAGGGTTCAAGCCTGAGGTATTCCCTACCACACCACCATGAGTCTAATCACCAGTACGTCCCACCTGAGGCATTTTCACACACACACACACTCTCTCTCTCCCCTGTAGTAAAAGCTAAACCACACACTCTCCTGTAGTAAAAGCTCACACACTCGGTCCTGTAGTAAAAGCTAAACCACACACTCGGTCCTGTAGTAAAAGCTAAACCACACACTCCACTTACCTGGTCCTATAGTAAATCCCTGTCCATAAAACCATCCAGTACGTAAATCCCGACGAGACTGCAGCCACCATACATCCAGTAAGGAAATCCCGCGGAAATCCGACCCTGCCCGTTGCAAACTCTACTCCAATCCAGATCCTTACCTTGCCCGTCGCGAGATCTTCCCCTGCAGCAAACTCCAATCTGATCCCCTGACTGCCGACATTGCAGTCCGACCCCGACTCGTTTCCCCAGCGAGTTCCCAGGCAGTCTATGCAGTTTAAAACTGCATAGACTTGTGGGAGCGCTCCTGTCCATGATTCTCAATCAGGACTGCTGTGCGCATGCTCCATGCACTAGACTGTCTCAGCAGCAGTGCGCATGCGCGAAGTCCGCGAAATTTAAAATTTTTTTTCGGTTTATTTTTTATTTTATGTGTACTATCAAGTTGAGGGGGCTGCACACCGGCATTCCGATAGCACGGGCCGCCCCTGGTTACTTACTTTCTTTTTTTCACTAAATATTTTTTTTATTATTTCAAATAAGATGTCTTAAACATTACATGAAATAAAGATAAATAACATATTTACAATTCTAAAACATTACTAACTTCAAACCATTATATAACTATTTACATTGGTGTCTATGCAAATAACATTGAAATTCTATATTATATAGAGTTAGAAACATAAGATGATATATCTTCTTCGATATTTTCAAGTATTTCCAGTACTTTCATCCAAGAGTAATAGTAAGAAGTAAATCTTTTAGTTCTGTTCTTCACTGTTAATATTTCCATGTGAGCAACTGTTGTTGTTAAAGTCTCAAATTCCTTGAGCGTAGGAAGCCTCATTTTTCCAGTGTATAGTTATGATTTTACGTGAAATTGCCAATAGTGACCATAGGATTTTAGTGTCTTTTTGGTACACAGTTTGGAATAGGAGAGTTGAATAAAATTAAAGACTTTGTTAATTGAAAATTATCATTATAAACAGTCTGAAAAAATAATTAATGGATTTCCAGTACATATTGAGACATATACATTCATAAAAACATGCTGCCAATCTGCTTTTATCTTGATATGGCATCTCCAACATTGATCTTCAATAGAATACATTTTGGCTAACCTATGTGGTGTATAGAAACTTCTGTGTAGATATCTCCAAGTGAATAATTGCCAGTATTTTGATAATGTAGAAAATTTGGAAGATTTTAGAATATTACTTTTTTCTTCTTCAACTGGAGGATGGTTGTTTATTAAAGTATAATAATCCCAGTATGATTTTTCATGATAGTTTTTGTTTTTAACAATTTTATAGATATTAGACAAATAACCTGTACCCTGATAAGGCTGTTTTGTGATAAGAATAAGGTATTCAATGAGTTTTGGAGCTTCATGTCTAACTGAAGGTTGCATTTGTTCTATTTTATTTATAAGAAAATGCCTTAGATTTTGTAAAACAGCCAATTGTCTTTATTTATATTATAATTATAAATTATCTGTTCCTTTGTTAGAATTTTCCTTTCTCTATAAGTTGATGCCAAAAGAGTAATGTTTCTTCTTTAAGTATATTTATTTTAGATATTTGGAATGTATCTAGAATATTTGGTGTAAAAGCTATAGGAAAATAAGAAAAATCCAAGAGTTAATATTTGGTATTTTGTTTATATATGTTCTGAACACTGAAAGTGTAGAACTTACATAGTTTGATGGCAATTTATTAATATTATTCCTTTTCCTAAAAATAATCTTTTAACATCCATATAAGGGGTGATGGTATTACTGTTAAGTTGTCTTGTATGTGATTATAATTGATTTCTATGTAAATCTGCTCATGGGCTTGTTTCCATATAGGTGTGTATGAATTATTTAACCATAGTGTTATGTTTTTAATAACAGATGAGGTAATATATAAATCAATATCCGTAAATTAATTCCACCATCTTCCCAATCTGGCAAATGTTTATTTAAGGCTATACGGGGTTTATTTGGAAACCATAGAAAATTTAAAATTAGTTTATTGTATCTTTGAATAATATATTTGGGAGGTGGCAATGAAAAATTTTGTATTAAGTATAATATTTTGGGAAATATGATTATTTTAATAAGATATAATCTGTCTGCTGTTGAAAAGATATATTTATTCCAGTAACCAATTGTTTGTTCTATTTTGTCTAGTATTTTATTATAGTTAAATATTAGAGAATCTGTTAATTCATTGAGTAGATTTATTCCCAGATATAATAATTTACTTTCTGTTACTATATATTTGGAAAATCTTTTGTTTATATTATTTTTTTTTTTTACAATTACAGGGCATAATTTTAGTTTTGTTTTCATTAAATTTTAAGCCTGAAATATTTTGAAATTTATTCATGGAGTTAAATAGAGCATTCAAAGACTCATTTGCATCTGAGAGAGTTAATAGTATGTCATCAGCAAAGAGTTGGATTTTAAGGTTTAACATTTTATTAATACAAATGCCCTTTATGTTATTGTTTGATCTGATTTGATTTGCAAAGGGTTCTATGAGTAATGCAAATAACAATGGTGATAAAGGGCAACCTTGTTTAGTTCCCTTTTTATTGTTATAGGGCCTGATCTATATGATCCCAGTTTAACATATGCAGTAGATTTTTCATATAGTATTTGGATAAGATTATTAAAATTAGAAGGAAAGTTATATTCTTTTAAAACTAGTGAAAGAAAGTTCCAATTAACCGAATCAAAAGCTTTATTAATATCTAATGAGATTACATTTAAATTTAGGACTTTATGTTTGCTATAATCTATTAATGTTAGTATTCTTTTAATATTATCTGAAGTATTTCTTCCTTTAATAAAACCTGTTTGATCTTTGTGAATTAAGAAAGGAAGAAAGTGTTTGATCCTATCTGCGTATATAGCCATAAACATCTTGTAGTCTATATTGAGTAATGATATTGGCCTATATGAGGAACACTGTTTCTCATCTTTATCTGGTTTGATAATTGGGGATATCAATGAATATTTCCAAGAGGGTGGTATATTCAAATCTTTATTGGCTATATCATATACTTTTAATAATAAAGATATGGCTTGATTGGGTATTAATTTATACATTTCTGGTAGCATATTGTCTGGGCCAGGTGCTTTATTTGTCTTGAGCTTTTAATTTGTGATTTTAATTCTGTCATATTGATTGGTTTGTTTATAATGTCTATTTGTTCTTGTGTTAATTTAATATGAATATTGTTTTCTAAGTATTTTTTATATCCTTAGTAGGTGTATCTTGAGTATTTATGGAATTATCAATGTTAAATTGAGTCTGAATGCTTCTAAAATATCATTTAGTTCCGTAACTCTTTTGTTAGTATTGGGAATAAATATTTCTTTTATTTGCTTAGATTTAATTATTTTTTTGTTCTATTAGTTAAGTATCTCAGGTGTGCTGAATTAGTAGAGTATGAGTTTATTTTTATCTTTTCTAAGTTAATCATAATCTTATGGTGTAGCAATTCTGTATACTTCTTATTGATTTGTGTAAGTTCTTGAACTTGAGTAGCATTACCCTTTTGTATTTCCAGTTTCAATTTATCTGCTTTGTTTTGTAAGTCTAGCATATCTTTATTCCATAACTTCCTTTTATTTATGTACCAGGATAATATCTTCCCATATGTAACTGCTTTTAATGAATCCCAGACATATATTTCTGAAATATCTTCTGTGTAATTTATTTCTAGAAAGTTTTTGATTGTTTCTTCATAAAATTCTTTGAAATCTCTCAATTTTGTGATATAGGAAGGTATCCTAGTAATGGGATTTGAATAAAATGGTGTAAGCTCTATCTCAAAGACTATGGCATTATGATCAGATAAAGGACAATTTATGATTTTGACTTTGTCAATTTTTGTTATTAGGTCATTGGCAACATATATTCTATCAATTCTAGAGTTAGTTTTATATCTATGAGAATAAAATGTGAAGATTAGTGAGTCTGGTTCTGCAAATTCATTTATATCTTTTAAATACAATGTATCTATAAATTTTGATAGTGCTTTAGAGATGGGTTGTTTTCTTCTTTTGGATTTAGAATCTGTATCTTTTTCATTCATTATACAGTTGAAGTCTCCTGCCAATATCAGGCTACCCTTAGTTAAATGAATTATCTCTTCAAAATGCTGTTTAACTGTTTTTAATCCTAGTCCTGGGATCCAATATAGATTTACTAACGTATAGATTCTCTTATTTAACTCTATTGAAACTAGACAAAACATACCTGATGTATCTTGATGAGTAGTAATTATTTTAGGTGTTATAGTTGAGTTGTGAAGTAGTATAGCTACTCCTCTTTTTTTGTTTTGTATTGAGAGTTTATTAGTACTGTGTAATTATTAATATTTAAGTTGTTTATATCTCTATCTAATAAGTGTGTCTCTTGTAAAAAGACTATTTGTGGTTTATGTAAGTTTATGTACTTGAATAGGCTTCTCCTTTTATTACTATTATTTAGACCATTAACATTTATGGATAAACATTTCATTTCCTAGTTTTGAGTTTGTTTTATGTGTAAGTTTATGTAAATATTGTTTATTCTTAGTTCCATCTTGGATACAGAATTCAAAAGTTTTTCTTGTATGATTTTTGCATGTTTCTGAGTGACACCAAAGTGATAGAATAAAAAAAAAAACAAAGAACTTCCAAACTTGTAATTCTTAACCTTAAAAACCATTCCCTATTGCTATGAGGTAATATACCTCTTCGTTTGGTTAGTGAATCTAACCAAACAAACTTTCTACCCTCACAAATAATATTTGGATCAGTTTCTCTTATCCTCTTAGTTTTAAATAAAGATAATTGAATAATATATTAAGATAATCTAATCAGCTAAAATATATACATATATTCTTTACTCATCTTATTGTAATTCAATAATACTTACTTATAAGCAGGTTTCAAAAGGTACAAATATTTAGATTAAGGTAGTATCATTTCAAAATAATTTAGGGTATTAATAAACATCATGTTAAAATCTATAACTGTATATTTCATACATCTGTTGAAAACTATTTACTGACATTACTGTATAATACAGTACCATTGTTGTGCAATTGTTTTAGACTACTCAAGTCCGAAACCAGTGTTTAAATTAATATTTGCAAAGTCATATTGGAATAAAAACATGAATAGTTCTGAAACCACATCATATTTCATGTTTAACATAAACTGAAATGCGATACAATGTATAAGTATATTAATATTTCTTTAGTAGACATTAAATATGTTCCTCTGATTGCATTTTCAGCTTTTCAATGACAATTCCCATGGCTGGAGACAACAAGATCACAATTTAGACAGCTCCCTTATCCAAGAGACCACTCATAATGTTGTTACCTGATTGAGTGTCTTGTTGCCAACACTTCCATCAACCCTCAGAGGGACCATGCACAATGAAAACTGACACAGTACAGAGGTAAAACTGCAGCACTTGACCACACCCTCAAAGCAAACATCTATGTATATCACACATCAACTCCCACAGCTTAGACTGACACCCAACCAGTGAGTCTATCTGCTGACAACAAGTGCTGGAGATACAATCCTGACCTACTCAACACCAGTAATTCAATCCTATGACTGAACAAAAGTATACTGGAGAACACATCAAAACAATGGAAGCTGCCAAGATTCAAACCACCATGTATGAAAATATTACAGGCCAAAATTCCCAACCCATTTTGCAGCAAAGAGACAAAACGTATTCAAACCATGGGGTAACACCTTTACCACGTCAAAAAGGTGTCCAAGAAGCTTGTTTTTCCTCCAACATCGGAGGACAGCCACGATGATCCATGCACTGCAAGAGTACCATTTTATCCTGGCAATTGCTTCACGACTGTATATAGAAACATTTAATCCAAATCATTAACTGGCACCACAACAATATTTCTCAGAAAAGCTGTTTTACAGCCAATGACCAGACAGAACGCATCATTGAGAGGATACATTTATCAAATGTCAAGTGCCCCAGCCATAATACAAGTGTCTCCTCAAATCAATCCCCAACGAATCTACTGCCCACCAAACTTGCAGACCAATACTGGCATCCTTTCATGCAGTCACATTGAAACACAAAAATACAGGTCCGCTGATCAGGAACAACCAGGCTCTCAACTGCCAGACAACACACCCGTCTGCAGAAAGGTCCAGGAATCATAGTTGCATTGTCAAGCATCCTTGTCCACACTAACAGTAACATGATATACCCATACACTAGTATTGTGTCATTCTTGATAATGTAAAAGCCAGACAATATTATAAGAAGGGTGAAGCCACAGCCAGGCAACATAACAAGAAGAGCACAGCCGCAGTCACCATTCAGATGAGCAAACGGGAACAGCATGAGCCATCTAAGGATGGATAGCCCGTTGAGTACCTGCCACAATGCATGCCCATAATGCATGGCAACCCAGTAACAAATTAGGTGTGGGCTAAGCCTCCCCTTCCACTCAAATCAGATCCAACACAATATGTGTGTAGAACACAGATGCTTCGACAAAGCCCAAAGCCACATGGGATATAAACATTGTATAATTGACACACCGGGTCAAATCCACTGTTGTTATGTTACTCATTATAGTTGCCTATACAATCATTGCTTCCACTTTCTCCATCTAGTATACCATAATGCCATCTAAATGTTTGATTTGCCAAATGCACATCCAACCTTCTTGTTGCATCCCACCTGCCCACCCGAGGGCATACCTTGGCAGCAGGACATCAGTAGTATTCTGCAGGAGCACCAGCGTGGGAAATGGCAACCCTCCCCAAAACAAACCTGTCAGTTGCTTGACATTTACTAGTTTCTTTAGAGAATTTGTAAAACAGCAGTGATTTTATTTGATTAATTTCTGCTTTTTAAACTCTGCTGTATAAAACATAGTAAGGGATAGCTAAAATGTCTGGAAATCTAAACTGATAGAAAGACAAGCAGATATATGTCCTTATCTATCAAGGTGCTAGAAGACATCAGTAGCCATAAACTGAAAGTGCTTCAAAAATAAATATCTGTGTATATTTATATGAACCTTTTATATTATTTATGTTTCCTTAGAAGGAATTTAGGTTTCTGTATCTTTAAATGTGAACCTAGCTTATTTTCTGACTAGACGTCAATTAGAAAGAGTCAGGGGATGGCGTACAAGTAAATCGACAAGAAATAAGTAACTCAAGTTTCTAGTGATGTTTGTGGCTGTTAAATTGTCTCGAGAACCAAGCAGGAAAAGGTATGTGTTTTTTCTTTTTTTCTTTTCCCTCCTCTTATTTGGTGACAAACTCATGTAGTGTGCACGCAAGCACTCTAGTTTACGGAGTAGTGTTCACAACTGTCAAACTTTGCATTTTAAACATGCTATGCCTTATTTCTCTACAAAAGAAAAGACAACAGGATATCTAAGCTAGTCACAAGCATCTTTCAACTCCGGATGTCTGGAGCCACAACACACATGACTTATAGCCTCAAAATATCACTTAAAACATATTTTTTCACTGGACTATATCAGTATGTGCATATGGGTCAAAGGCAGAACATCTTTTAAGATTATTTAAAGTAGTCTTATGATACATCCTAACTGAAATACTTCATTTCAAAAGCAACACATTTCTGCCCAGCATTAGCGTTTATCCAAACAGGGACACTTTTAACTTATAAAAAGTAATACTATCAGGGATGTAACTAATAATAAGTTATATAGCAGCCATTACTATACCTATTAAGCAATATAACCATATACTGATTAAAGTATTATAAGTTAATGAAGATTTTATAAAAAGAGAAAAATAAAAACAACAAAACACAAAGAGAGAGAAAATAAATAAATAAATAAATAAATAAATAAATAAACTATTTGGGAACATTATTATGCATTGATTACTCTGATTAAGAATATGAAAATAATAGATGGATAATAATGAAAAATAGAGTAATGTTTAAATTATGCTTAGTATATTGATGTGATTTGAGATAAATGTATTTACATTTATGCTAATTTTGACATTTAAAATATAATTGAAAACAGTACCTGTTTTGGTGTAACTTGAAGACAGTAAGAACTTTTCTTTTGTTGTTAGTATTATTATTTAGATTTTTACAGAATATAACATATGTAAGATTATTTGTCCTTTAGTTTTTTTCTTTTGCTCAACAGTTTTCCAATTATTTACTTCAGCATTTCTCTTGGTGTACTTATTGTCCAGTCCATAGATTCTTCATGTGTTAGGATGTTGTTGTTGGTAAGGTATTTTATTGCTGAATCTACTGTTTCAAAGATTTTTATTCCATTTGGTAGAAAAACTTTCAGTCTTGCTGGAAATAAAAGATGGACTTTCAGTTGCTTTTTCTTCAAGGTTTTTTATTGGTAGAAATTCTTTTCTTTTTGGAAACCACCTTTGTAGAATAATCATTGTCAAATCTTATTAATGAATCATTGTATTTGATGGGAGAATTTGCCCAAGCATTTGTTAATATAAGATCTTTATCTTGTGTAGAAAAAGTCTCACAATTATAGATCTCGGCTTGTTCTTACCGGAGAAGAAGCATTTCCAGAAGCTGCTAGTGATCTATGCCCGTTCTATACCATATGAAAGAGCTTCAGGTATTTTTGTTACATCTGGTATCCAGGTGGTAAGAAAGTTTATCATATTGTCCCCTTCAGATTTTTCTGGTAGACCATATATTCTAATATTATTTCTTCTTGTTAGGTTTTCCATATCATCAAGCTTTTCTAGTAAATATGTATTCTGTTGAAGTAAGAATTCAGTTTGTTGTTCTTCTATTTGGACTCTAGTGTCAATGTCACTTAATGACTGTTCAATAAGTGATATCTGTCCTTTCTGCTGTGTAAACATTTCTTGAAGCTGTTCCAGTTGTTGTGAGCACTTTTCTTTAAAAGTATCTATTTTATTGTCCATCTTGTCGATTTTTATTGTAAGTTCCTGTATATTTGTAATGAGAGACTGCAGGTCTTTTTGAGAGAAGAGTCTTGTGCTGTATTCCTTAGATGACTCATGCTGTAAAGCTGATATTGGTGCTGATTTTCCAGTAATTAATTTGACAGGAATTATTCAAGTTCTGACAATAAAATTTTTCTTATAGATGCTCAGAGTTATTAGAAATAAGTTAGTAATAAAAATTTCTTCAAATTAAATATTATTTTGTAAAATTCCTGTCAGGAATTGTATTGAGGTAAGAGAGCTGAAATGAAGTGCAGCTATCAGTTCAGCATCCTAGCCACGCCCCCGGTTACTTACTTTCTGTAATCTATTTCTTTAATCTGTCTTAATATGTAAATCCATCTCTATTAAATCATGCAGGTCTTCCCTTAAATAATTTTCTTCTGGACTGAGAGCATCTTCCTTGATCTCTGTTTCCTGTGAGTAATCTACAGAAAGTTGAAGAAAAATCATTTCATGGCATGCCCTCTTCAGATGCACCATGCTTCGTCTGCTGCTCCTTCATATGGGAACACTTTGACCCATCACTCCGCAATGTTAACTGCATTGGAGTTGGCACTGTTTCCCGCTCCTTCCTCTGCTGGACTTTCATACCAGTCTTCTACAGAAGGCACCAGAGCACCATCTTCTAACAAATCATCTTCAAATGCCTCCTGCTCCACCTGCTGCATCTTAATCTGGGGGCTCATTACTCAGTCATGCTGCGACATTTTCTGTGTTAGATTCTCCACATTAAATCCTTCATTTCGCAGATAATCCATAACTTCAATTTCTATTTGTTTAACTTCTACCTTACTAATCCTCTTTTCTATATCCCTCCTTTGTTGTCTTATTTTTGTACTGTGAAATGTTCGATATTTGGGTGCCTTTGCCTTTATTTATCTTCAAATATCTTTGGAGCTGCTTTTTTTGTATTGATTAGCTTGGCTTTCTCCTTTAAATAAATATCACACCATACCAGATCTCTTTTTCTTTCCCATGTCCATGTTTCTTTTTTATACCATTCAAAAATCTCTGAATTTAGTTCTTTCTACTTTCTCACAACCCCCCCTTGCTTCTTTTTCCAGGTAGTCAAAAGTTCCTTCATCTGTGCAATGTTTTTCATAAATCGGTGTGTTAAGAATACCGATTTCCCTGTGAAGTCTTTGACAGTTTTTTGTGCAAGTATTTTTCTTTCCTTTCATTTCTCTCTTAATCTTTCTGAATATCTTCTGTCTGGAAACTCTGGGCTTCTTGTGTAATATTAACAATACATAATGTATTTCTTATCTTTAACAGTGCACTCTGTCATCTTTATGGATCTTGTTTGGCATGTCAGTTTTTGTATTTTCTGTGTACTACTACTTCCTTCTACAACAGGGGGTCCATCTTCCCCCTGAGCCTGGCCTAACCCCATTGTGGGAATGCTTCTGTGTCCTGAAGATTCTACACTCTTTTTTCAAGTCTTGGCACCAGTATGTATGCCAGGTTTGGGCACTTTTTTATACAGGGACCTTGTGCCCATGTGTCTTTTTTTTTTTTAACCTACTTTTCTCCATGATATATGCTATATAAAATACAATCTATACATCGGTGTCCTGTTAGTGAGATTTTGTAAAAACAAGGTCTACCATGTGAAGGTACTCAGCAAGACTTAGGTTCATAGGTTCATAGGTTCATAGGTTCATACTAGGCTATCTGCCCTGGGGCAATTATAAGCCTAGCCCGATTCTGTATGGCTTACGCCACCCCTTGATTTGAGTATACTGTGCCCTTTTTAAGGTTTAGTTTACTGTGCCTCTGTCTAATAGTGACACGGGAGTAATCCCTGGGACAAACCTACAATCCCCCATCCACTTATCGAGATTCTTCTTGAAGAGATTCAGTGAGGTGCTCTGCCTCACATGAACTGGAATTCTATTCCAGAGCGAAGGGAGCCTCTGGGTTATGAACCTGTCCCTCCAGCAAGTTCTATTTATTTCTGTGCTGAGGTTCAAGTCCCTCGAGCGTGTGGCTCTAAGGGATTTAGATTTACTGAGGTGGAGCATGTCCATTAATTCTGGATTTGACATAGTTTTGTATGTCAGGCATAGATCGCCTCGAAGTAGGCGGTATGCAACTGAGTAGAGCTGGAGTTTTTTTAACCGAGCAGCATATGGCATCTGTTTGAGACCCTTGATCCTGTTGGTGAGGTACTTTTGGGGTCTTTCTAATTGCTGCAGGTGTCGGGTAAGGTACATCCCAAAAGGGGCATTGTATTCTATGATGGGCCTGATGAGGGATGAATAAAGGGGCACGATTACCTCTCTTGATCTAGATGTGAAAGCCTTCGTGATGAGGTGGGCTATGTAGAAGGTGTTTCTAACCACTTTGGCAATGTGGTTTTCAAAGGAGAGATTGCTATCAACTTGGGTCCCCAGGTCCCTAATAACTTTCTCTGTACTTAATGGGTTTGCGCCTATGTGGTAATTTGTGGACACATTGTTTTTGCCAAAGGGTATGACTATACATTTTTTGGCATTTAGCTTTAAACCATGGCGCTGGCACCAGTTATCTGTCTCTGTGAGACCTTTTTGAAGGATGTTTGTGTCAGCTGGAGAGTTGATTATGGCGCCCAGTTTGCAGTCCTCTGCGAACTTGGTGAGCCATAGTCCTCCCACATTTGCCTGTACCTCGGAAAAGTATATACCGAACAAGAGGGGTCCCAGGACAGAACCCTGTGGGACGCCACTTGTGACCGGTTTCGAGTCTGACATGGCTCCAGCAACTCTCACTCTATGGGTTCTGTCTTTGAGCCAGTTTGCGACCCATCTCGTGACATAGGGGTTTATATTTAAGCTGGATAGCTTATCTATGATGCCCGAGTGGGGTATTGTGTCAAATGCCTTTGCAAGGTCCATATAGGCTGTGTGGACTACCTTCCCTTCATCTATGGCTTTGGTGACTGTTTCAAAGAAGTCAACCAGGTTCAAAAGGCAGGATCTGCCCTTGACAAAGCCGAACTGGGTAGGATCTAGTGTCTGTAGGTCCCCAATGTCCTTGTTTATGAGCTCCATGATGATCCTCTCCATAGCCTTGCAGACTAAGCTAGTCAGGCTTATGGGGCGATAGTTTCCAGGGTCCGTAGAGGCTCCACCTTTGTGGAGTGGGACCACTGTTGCTGTCGCCATTCTGTGGGCACATATCCTGTAGTGAGGCTGAGATTATATAGCTGTTTTATTTGAGGGATTAGTTCCTCTTGTAGTTCATGTAGGACGCAACCTGGGACGCCATCTCGTCCCATGGAAGCAGTGTTTTTTGCTTTGGAGAGGGCAGCCTTCACCTGAGCATCTGAGATGTTTGGGAGGCAGCCCTCTGCCGGGATAGATACTTGCTCTTTGGGGAGGGGTGGAGAAGTTTGCACTGAACCTGTCTGCCAGGATATTGGTGATGTCTGTGGGTTCAGTGTATTTTTTGTCGTTTAGAATCAACTCAGAACAAGTCTGGGAGTTACATCCCAGGTTTCTAACATAACTGAAAAAAGCCTTATGATTGTCTTTGGTGTCCTGTGCAATTTTTCTCGAAGCTGGCCTTGGAGGATTTTATGAGGGATCGTAATTTTTGCTAGTACTGATCAGAGATGCCTTCCTATTACGGATTTTGCTCTATCATGTAGTAGCTTCCTCCTTCTGTTGTACAGTTTATTTATGGCAGGGGTCCACCAGACTGGATGCCTGCCTTTGGATGATTGGGTCTTGGTTTTGTTTGGGATAGCATGATCCATGCATTCCTGGAGATGTCCGTAGAATGCATTTATATAGGATTCTGCAGTTTGGGCTGTAGTTTCCACTGGCCCTGGGGCCTTGAAGGATTCCACTTTGGTTTTGAGAAGTGAGAAGTTCGCTTTGGGAAGTTTTTCACTGTGGTTTTCTGGGCTGGGTGGGGTCGGGATGTGGACATCCAGTGAAATTAATTTATGGTCTGATCTTACCAATGAGGATATACTTCTGGTGTGGAGCATAGAGTCCCCATGTTGGTAATGATCAGGTCTAGTATGTTGTCCCCTCTTGTGGGAGTGGTGACTAGCTGTTCCATAGCATTTGAGTTTATAATTTCCAGGAATCTTTGGGCTAAGGTGCTGGGGCTTGAGTAGTGCTCCCAGTCAATGTTTGGGTAGTTGAAGTCGCCCAATATAATGGTGTTCGGAGAGATCTTCATGTTCTCCAATGTTTTCAGGAAGGCCGAATGGGATTCCTGACTTTGAGAGGGTGGTCTGTAGGATGCTATAAACTGAAAAGCAGTCTTGCCCACTGTTAGTTGCACATGGATGGTCTCCGATACTTTGTGCAATGCCACTAACCTGGAGGTGTGGATATCCTTGATAAATATGGAAACTCCCCCTCCTTTTGTGGTTCGATCCAGGTTTTGGGGCCGAAAAGCATGATACGAGGTATAGCCTGGTAGTGCTGGGGTGCTCTCTGGAGCCTTGAACCAGGTTTCTGTCACTGCACAGATATCGATGTTCTCCATACTGAGGAGAGCTTCGAGTGCATCTTGAGGTTAAGACTTCTGGCATTTAGCAGCATTGCCCTTAGTTTCTTGTTCCTTGTGCTGTCTATGGGGTGGGTTTGACTTTTGAGCCTTGCCTAAAAAGGCACTATGGGGTGGCAAGAGCCTTTGCCAATATCCGAAAGCCCAGTGGTGACAGGTGCAAGCCGTCCCTAGCGAAGCGTGGCTTGTCGAGCATATCATCCCAGGCTGACAGACACTGGATCCCCTTTGAATGACACCAAAATTTTAGCCAATTGTTAAAATCGATCATTTTGTCTTTGTACTGTGGCATCATTCTAGGTGAGGGTAAGATGCTGCTCAAGGTCAGGGTCATACCAGCCTGGGCTACATGATCAGAGAGCTCCTCTATGTCTCTTTTCATGTAGTCCAGGGAGGTACGTCTCAGGTCATTCACACCAGCATGTACAATGACTGAGTCATATTTGTATTTGCTTTGGAGTGACCTGAGTGCTTGCGTTATGTGTCGGATCCTAGCACCCGACAGGCAGCTCACCATGACCTTCTCTTTATTCAGCCTGGTGAGCAGGACGTCAGTGTGTCTGACAATAGAGTCACCTATAACAAGAGTATCGGTGTGTTATTCAGCCTTAAGGGCTGTGGCTGCTTGGCACACTGACTTTGTGGGTTATGTGTTGTGTGTGTTTTGTTTTGAGGTAGCGTTTGCTTGGATGTCTGCTTTGGAGGTCTCTGTTGCTTAGGTAGATTTTTATTTAGAGCCTCCGAGTATGTTTTGTGTATTTATGTGTTTGGTTCGCTGATGTGGTGGGACTATGTGATACTGGAATTGTGTTGTGTGAGGTTACCTTCTCCTCCTGACTGGTTACACCAGTTTTGAGATGAGAGAGCTCAGCCTCCAGTTTGGCTAAATAGTTGCATCTCTCACATATATTTGAACCTGTTTGGAGGAGGAGAGGGTTGTCCGTGTACATGAGACAGTTGTAACATTGCCTCAAAATTCCCAGATTCACCAGCTGGACTGGAGAGGAAACCATTGACTGACCATTGGACATGCGAGAGTAATATAGGGAAACTGAATTGAAGACGGACCAATAGAGGACAGGGTAATCGTAGAGAGTATAAGAGTAAGTAGTGCTTATGGTTTAATAGTGCTAACTTGTAGGATTACTTAATTGGACCAGTGAAGGGCCTTAGAATGAGAATATGGTGTTTAAATTGAGAGATAGAGCAGTTCTAAGGGAAAAGTGAAGAGCAGACTTTGTGGAGCCAGGAATAGTTTAAACCCAATTAGGCGGCTGCCCGCTGTTGCGCTATGCACAAAAATGCACAAAACCGTGCAAAAGAGGGTTTTAAGAGAGGAAGATGAAGGAGTTTTGGAATTGACCCAAAATGGCCAATAAAACTACAGTTTCAAGTCAGTAACCACTCCCACAGGGGCAGGCAGACTGCTCAATGTTTTTCACTGCCACTGATCAACAGAGAGACTTTCCTTTAGCCCAAGCAAAAAATGGCCTCACAGAAACTTACAAACAGTTCAAGAACAGCAAGCCTGTAACTGAACTTTTTTAAATCTCAGAAAAGTGGGAAAAAAGCAAGATTTTTTTTTGTTTTTTCAGAGATAGCAGAGGTTAACAAGTACCAACAAGTTATAACAGTGCAGTAAATGACCCCACATAAGAGTACTAGGCCAAAGACAGATAAAATGCAAGTTTTGAGAAAATAACGATTTTAAAAATAAGTGCAAACAGGAAATTCAGTAAACAGCTCTAGGTTGTGCTCTAAATGCAGTTACTAATGCAAAAATCAAATTTAACAAGCCAGAAAATGCTCAAAATAGGCGGCTATGCAGAAAAACTTAGCAAATAAACAGAGGAAAAATACCTAAAGTCTCAAAAGTGGCTCCTTTCTTCTCTCAGCGTTTTCTCCTCTTGGTGGGTGCTTCACCAACAGCCAACAAGCCTGAAAAGACACCAAAACCATGAGGCAACCAGGTTTTAAGAGAGGAAGATGAAGGAGTTTTGGAATTGACCCAAAATGGCCAATAAAACTACAGTTTCAAGTCAGTAACCACTCCCACAGGGGCAGGCAGGCTGCTCAATGTTTTTCACTGCCACTGATCAACAGAGAGACTTTCCTTTAGCCCAAGCAAAAAATGGCCTCACAGAAACTTACAAGCAGTTCAAGAACAGCAAGCCTGTAACTGAACGTTTTTAAATCTCAGAAAAGTGGGGAAAAAGCAAGATTTTTGTTTTTGTTTTTCAGAGATAGCAGAGGTTAACAAGTATCATCAAGTTACAACAGTGCAGTAAATAACCCCACACAATAGTGCTAGGCCAAAGACAGATAAAATGCAAGTTTTGAGAAAAAAACGATTTTAAAAATAAGTGCAAACAGGAAATTCAGTAAACAGCTCTAGGTTGTGCTCTAAATACAGTTACTAATGCAGAAATCAAATTTAACAAGCCAGAAAATGCTCAAAATAGGCGGCTATGCAGAAAAACTTAGCAAATAAACAGAGGAAAAATACTTAAGGTCTCAAAAGTGGCTCCTTTCTTCTCTCAGCGTTTTCTCCTCTTGGTGGGTGCTTCACCAACAGCCAACAAGCCTGAAAAGACGCCAAAACCACGAGGCAACCAGGTTTTAAGAGAGGAAGATGAAGGAGTTTTGGAATTGACCCAAAATGGCCAATAAAACTACAGTTTCAAGTCAGTAACCACTCCCACAGGGGCAGGCAGGCTGCTCAATGTTTTTCACTGCCACTGATCAACAGAGACTTTCCTTTAGCCCAAGCAAAAAATGGCCTCACAGAAACTTACAAACAGTTCAAGAACAGCAAGCCTGTAACTGAACTTTTTTAAATCTCAGAAAAGTGGGAAAAAAGATGAATTAATTTCCAACAATACTAGTGTCCTTTTCTTGATGATTTCATCTCTCAGTTCAAATCCCTAGGTCGCCTTTTCAGTGTTGGTGTAGTCCTTCCTGTTACATGAAGTGTGGTTTCACTTTGCCATCAATTTGGTATGGGCAGATTTGAACCTCAGTAAAGAAGGGCTGTCTATGTGCTATGTGCTGGGAAGTGGAATATATGGCATCATTTTTTTTTTTTACCATGGAGGATTTAGACTAAGCCAAATGACAACAAACATTTATTTTCTTGTAAAGGTGAAGCTGATAAGGCAGGAATTGAAAATCTGGGTGAGAAGGAATGGGATATTTTCACATTATATAATGTTATGGGGAGGGAAAAAAGAGGAGCTCTTATTACAATTCAGAAAACTGTGAAGGGAGTGAAAAAATTATGTACAGACTGGGAAGGATAAATGTGAGAGCACAGTAGGTATGTCAATTAAGGGACAGATTTGGAAGTTATGGACTTTACGTATATTCCATATTTCTTTGTTTATCAGTTTATTTGTTTATTTGATCTCTCTATTAATGTATTCATTTATTTATATCTTTATTTAACATTTGCTACTATGCAACAGGGCTGGTCTGAATACCCTTTTCGGACATGATCAAAGCCATTATACAAGCACAACAAATATAGAAAAGAACACACAGTAATACATGGAGAAATATCAAGGGAGGAAGATCATACCATTCAACATGTATTATTATGATACAACATAAAACAGATAAACATATACAGCAGTTAATGTCATATAACACAACAGCAACACAGGTGGGCATACCTCTCAACTGTACAGAATGTCCAGATTTTTGCCTCATATTTCTGGTCCATTTTTCATAAAATTGTGTTTTTTTAGCAAATTAGTGGCAAATCATTAAAGACTGAAGTTAGACAATAATGACAGACATTTGAGCTTCAGACTTCATACCATTTAGAACATTCATGCTAATGCAAAACCTGGGCCTTTGTGCCACTGTTATTTATGGCTTTGTCCAGATTTCTTGCTCTAAGAGGTTGAGAGGTATGGTGGAGCATACCATTGTATATATGTTAGAACTCAATATCCTCAAACTTATATACTAACTATATTACATATAACACAATAAATGCATTAAACAAAAATAAGCTACTGTGTCATGCAGTACAGGTACAAACCATCTATTAAGCAGTGTTATGCAATACTTAAAACTTCTGAATGCAATAAAATATTGGAGTACATTAAGAATCAATGAAAGGGAGCAGAGGTAGCAGACAAACAATCAATAAATCACCCTGTCTATATAAAATAGATACTCACACACACACACACACACACACACACACACACACACACACACACACACACACACACACACACACACACACACACACACACACACACACACACACACACGAGCACACACAGACACACACACATACACACACACAGACACACACACGCATACACAAGCACACACAGACACACACACATACACGCACACACACACAAGCACACACAGACAGACACACACAAGCACACACAGACAAACACACACACACACAGACACACACACACACACACACACACACACACACACACACACACACACACACACACACACACACACACATGCACACACATACATATATAACATAGATTTTGTGTGTATATATCTTGACAGAGAGAGACAAAATAAACAGGTACAGAGGAAATGGAGTTTTCCTGCCTTAAGTGTAGTCCTTATTTCTCGCCCATCTCTGACCCATCCCCTCCCCTATGTTTTCTGAGCATGGGAATTTTCATACACACACATCTTCACACTTGGTTTATTTTTACCTTGCTTGCTACTAGCCCTGAGGACATTTTGCATTCTTGACTCTTTCTCAAAGATTTCCTAGACTCACACTGTTCATAAATCCTATTTATACTTCTGCTCATAGCAGCAAACTTTTTTTTTTTGGAGTTCTGATAACCAAGACTGTCCTCCCCCATCCCCCATAACAGCATTTTATATAGAGTTTAAGCTTGAAATACACTTGACTCTACTCACAGACCCTCTCTTTCTATAAATATATATATAAATTTTTTTTATAAATATATATATATATATATATATATATATATAGTAGCTCAATGTGTGTGCATGTACATTTAAGAAGCTATCCAAGGGCTTGCACAAGTCTATAAATACTGAGCACGTGCGAGTCTGACTGCCATTTTGTAGTAAGCTGTTTAGATGTATGCATGTATGTATGCAAGGTCTGTCTGTTAATCAGTTTGTTTATATTTTATGATGCTGCTATCCATCCTGATGTGTTTCTATGTATTAAAGTATCTAACTGAAATACCCCACCTGCTTGACATCTATGTTAGGGAGGGACAAGCGACATGATGTCAGAAGTGGAATGTCTAAAAGGACATGATGCCAGAAGTGGCATGTATAAAGGGACATGATATTAGAAGATGAATGGAAAATGATTTGCTGCCAGAAAGAGCTCCAGTTTCTTCCATTTAAGTCTGAGAGTCAGCTGGTTGGTATTGGAGGAATATATAGAAGTGGATCATCCCTACCTTGTGCATAATTTGCAAACCAGGTCAGAAATGAATTTCAGATATTAAAACTTGCTCAGAATTATTTCTTATCTGCAAAATATGAAATGAGGCATACATAATGCTCTAAAAGATATTCAAATAAACCGATATGTCTGATATTGATAAAATATTCTAATTACTACGAAAAATGTTTGAAATAAAGTCCGAATTGCATAAAACTAATAAAATAAGAACAAATGACTGCATTTTTGCTAAGCATGTATTTTTCATATTAATTAAAGATATCCAAGTTATCAGAAGTGTATAAAGTGTTCTCATGTCTGTGCAGTATTACAGTAAAGTTATTTTGCAAACTATGGCCATTAAAGAGCATATTTCACAAAGTACACTATTTCAAAGAGTTTATTGTGCATTTGAATGTGTGATTACAAGCTCACAGAACATAGGATCATGGGATTATAGGAGATTACTGGCCTAATGGCCCTGGGGCCCTTACAAGCCTAGCCAAGAGTTTAACCCCAAAAAAGGAACCTCAGTCAGCACTTGTCACCCCTATCAATGAGGGACAAAGGTGGGAACTCTGGGACAAATTTGTGGTTCCCATCCACTCATTAAGGTTGCCATCAACGTACTTTGTTTGATGTGTATGGGGAGTCTATTCCAGAGATGGGGCAGCCTCTGGAAGACAAACCTGTCTCTCTAGCAGGTTTTGTTAATGTCACATATTAGATTTAAGCCTTTAGATCAGGTAATGCATGAGGAGTTAGACTTACAGATATGGAGCATCTCTAGTAGAACAGGGTCTGAGATTGCCTTGCAGGTGAGACACAGATCACCACTAAGCAATTTGTATGATACTGAGTAGAGTGATAGTGATTTGAGCCTGTTCACATAGAATAGGTGTTGAAGCCCATGGATTCTCTTTGTGAGGTATTTCTGTGGTCTTTCCAGTTGGTGCAGGTGTTTGGAGAGGTACATACCAAACAGGGCGTTGTACTCAATTATAGGCCTAATGAGGAAGGAGTACAGAGAGGTAATAACCTCCTTTTTTCTGGATGCAGTCCCTTTACTTATGAGATGAACCAAGTAAAAGGCTTTTCTGACCACTACCGCTACATGATGGTCAAATGTGAGATTGTTGTCAATCTGTGTATCCAGGTCTCTCACCACAGGTTGTGTGCTTAGGGGGTTGCTGTTGATGTGGTAATCAGTAGGGGCTATGTTTTTGCTGAATGGTATGATAATACATTTTTTTGTGTTTAACATAAAGCCATGACTTTGGCATCAGTCATTTCTTGCTGTGAGGCCCTCTTGAAGTATAGTAATATCATTTGGGTAGTCAATGACAGAACCCAACTTACAGTCATCCGCAAACTTGATCAGCCACCTTTTGTCTTTGCCTGGACCTCCGAGAAGTAGATGCCAAACAATAGGGGTCCCAGGACAGATCCCTGGGGGACACCACTAGTGACAGGTCTGCTGTCGGAGGTGTTGGCACCAATTTTGACCTTGTGGGTCCTATCGGTGAGCCAGTTGGCCACCCACCTAATGAGATAGGGATTTACAGCAAGTTGTGTTAGCTTTTCGATGATGCCCAAGTGGGGGAATTGTGTCAAAGGCTTTGGCCAAGTCAAGGTAAGTTGTATGTACTGACTTTTCCTCATCCAGTGCCTTGGTGACAGTCTCAAAAAAGTCATCCCAGGTAAGATCTGCCCTTGACGAATTTGAACTGGGTGGAGTCAAGTGCTTGGAGATTGCCTATGTCCTTGTTTATGAGGTCCATAATAATATTCTCCATGACCTTACAGATCAGACTTGTCAAGCTAAGGGGGTGAGAGTTTCCAGGGTCAGTAGTGGCACCACTTTTATGCAAAGAGATAACCATGGCAGTTCTCCACTCTGCTGGAATGAAGCCTGTACTTAGGTTATATTTGAATAAGGTGCTCAACGGCAAGGCGAGTTCTTGCTGGAAATGTTGCAGAATACAGCCTGAGATACTATCAGGGCCCATGGAAGCTGTGTTCTTTGCCTTGGATAGGGCTTTTAACTCTTGATCAATGGAGATGTGAGATGCAGGATAAATATC
Organism: Protopterus annectens; assembly: GCF_019279795.1. NCBI lineage: Eukaryota > Metazoa > Chordata > Ceratodontiformes > Protopteridae > Protopterus > Protopterus annectens. The sequence continues at coordinate 1,107,335,337 of NC_056729.1, read as the reverse complement.
GGGACTTTCAAATGGGCCTTTGGGGGGCAGGGGATGAAGTTTGCACTGAACCTGTCTGCTAGCAGGTTGGCTAAGTCAACAGGGTCAGTGTGAGAAGTACCATTAAGAACTAATTCAGAACAAATTTGAGCTTTGCCATGGAGGTTTTTGACGTAACTGATAAAGGCTTTGTGGTTAGCCTTTGTTTTGGAGGCTAGTTTTCATTCATAATTGGCTTCAGAAGTTTTTACTAGTGATTTAATTTGCTTGTTGAGGCTAAGGAGGGAGTTCTTCCAATTGGGAATTTGTGCCTTTTTACCCTTGGACATCAGTTTCTTCCTTTTGTTGTAAAGCCTGTTGATAGAGGATGTCCACCACATAGGTTTGTGTTTCCTTGAGGAGCAGGTTTTAGTTCTGTTGGGTATGGCTGAGTCCATGCAGTTGTACAGGTGCTTGTATACTGCACTAACATATTGTTCAGCATATTTGTCTGCATCCTCTGAGGGGGGCTGTGGTGTAAAGCTACTGATACCCTCCCTTAGAAGGCTGTAGACAGTTCTGGAGTAGTTTTTTAGTCTGGTTACAGCTGTTGGGGGGGGGGGGGATGGGATAGACACTTCAAATGACAAATACTGATGGGCTGATCTCACCAGGGAAGAAAGTACTTACTATGAGGGTAGTGCAATGGTTGCCCATGTTGATGAAAATCAAGTCTAGAATGCTATCTCCCCTTGTGGGGGATAAGACAAGCTGGTCTAGTGCATTAGAATTGATGAAGTCAAGGAATCATTGGGTGAGTGCATTAGAGCAGGAATAGTTCACCCAGTTCACTCAGTTTATGGTGGGGTAGTTGAAGTCAAAAAGGATCAGGGTGTTAGAGGGTACCTTGATGGAGTCAATTAGGTCTAGGTAGGAGGAGTGGGTGTACTGAATCATGGAGAGGGGTCTATAGCTGGCTATAATTTGGATGGGTGTCTTGCCAATTGTCAGTCATAGGTTCATAGGTTCATAGGTGTTTACTAGGCTAACGACCACATGGGTCATTATAAGCCTAGTCATGCATCCCAAATCTCTGAAAGTTCTGAGACCCTTGATAAGTGTAAGCATGGTCCTGGGAGATGAACCATTTGCAGGTTACCAGTTTGCATTAGAGACATAGGTGCCAAACCAGGGATGAAGTTCTGGTTTCCCGTCCAATTATCCAAGTTGCACTTGAATTGGATTAGGGAGGAACTCTGCTTCACATGGATGGAGAGCCTGTTTCATAGACGGGTTAGTCTCTGGGATAAATAGGGTCCTATTTATATCACAAGGCAAGATTTAAGTTTTTAGAACAGGTAATTCTGCTACTGTTTCTTTTGTGAATATTCAGGAGGTCCATCAGAGTGGGGTCTGACAATGCCCTGTATGCCAGGCATAGATCTCCCCTCAAACACCTGTAGGAGACAGAATACAGGGATAGGGCCTTGAGGTGGTCTGGATAGGATATTTACTTATGCCCTGTATTCTTTTAGTGAGGAACCTCTGTGGACGTTCCAGTTGTTGGATATGCCTGGCTAGGTACATAGGACCTGAGGGAAGGTTGAGGGGGAGAGAGAAATAAAGCTGGAGCTGAATTTATCAGCCAGGAGGTTTGCTATATCTTCTGGCTCAGTATAGGTGACTCCATTTACAATGAGTTCTGCACATAATCGTGTGTTCCCTTTGAGGTTGCAGACATAGCTAAAGAATGCTTTGTGGTTGTCCTTGGCCAGGGAGGCCAAACTTACCTCATATTTGGCTTTGGTAAACTTTATTTGTCCTCTGAGTTGTTTGTTTAGTTTGATGGGAGTGCTTTTATCCTTCTTGGTGCTGCACCTCCTAATTTTTGCCGTGAGTTTCTTCCTCCTGTGATACATCCAATTGGTTTTGTGATTCCACCAGGGTGGCTTGTTTTTTGAATTAATTCTGTACTTCTTCCTGGTGGGTACAGCTGCCTCTAAGCAGCTATTAACATGCTTGTGTAGGGTTTCTGTGAACAGTTCTACATAAGCAGAAGTGTTCTCAGGGTTTATAGGGATTTGAAATGTTGCCAGGTTCTCACTTAATAGCAGGAGGTTAGACTCTTTTCCACCTGGAGAAGTTCTAGTGCATCATGCTGGAAAACCAGTCTAGAGGTGTGTTTGTCTTTAATGAAAACAGAAACTCCACCACCCTTAGACTTCCTGACCTAATTTTGGGGTTGGAATATGTGGAATGAGGTATAGCCTGGTAAGGCAGGGGTGCTCTCTGCAGCCTTGAACCAAGTTTCCATGACTGTACAGATGTCAGCATCTTCCAGTGCTAGGAGAGCCTCCAGTGAGTGCATTTTCAGGTTAAGGCTGCTAGCATTAAGCAGCATGACCTTCAATTTGCTTTTTGACAGATATTTTGTGTTGGAAGATTTGTCTGTGTGACATTGCCTAAAAAAAGGTACAATGTGGGAGGCAAGAGCCTTGGCCAGAATCCTGAATCCCAGGGGTGACAAGTGGAGGCCATCTCTGGTAATGCATAGAGGCCTGTCAACTATGTCATCCCAGGCAGATATATACTGGATTCCCTTGGAATGGCACCAGAAACTAAGCTAATTGTTGAAGTCAACTTTTTTTTTGTTGGTATTGTGGTATCATTCTTGGTGAAGGTAGAATGCTGCTTAGGGCTAGGGTCTTACCCGCCTGGGACACATACTCTGACAGCTCAGTCATGTCTCTCTTCATATAGTCTAGGGAGGTGCATCTCAAGTCATTCACATGAACATGAACAATGACAGTCATACTTGTACCTGTTGTGGAGAGACTTAAGTGCGTGCATGATGTGGCAGATTCTGGCACCTGACAGACAACTGATAGTGATCTTCTCCTCGTTGGGCCTGGTGAGTGAGACATCGGTGTGTCTCACAATTGAGTCGCCAATGACTAATATGTTTGGTTTATTGTTGCACCTTATGGGCTGTATGAGTTTATTGTTATGCATTATGGGCTGTGTTTGTGAGACACTGGTGTGTTGTCTGCTGTCTGTGATGTGTTTGGTGTTGCATGTGGAATGTTTATGAGTGTATTTTGGAGGTCTCTGCTGTTTAGATAAGTTTTTATTGAGGACCTCTGTATAGGTGTGTGTGTGCGTGCGTGCGTGCATGTGTGTGTGTGTGTGTGTGTGTGTGTGTGTGTGTGTGTGTGTGTGTGTGTGTGTGTATTTGTGTGTGTTGTGCTATGTGATGTGGATGGTGTGGTGTTTGTGCTGGCAATCTCCTCTTTGTCAGGAGTACTGACTGGCACGAGAGAGCATGGATTCCAGGTTACTGATATAGATGCATTTCTTGCACATAGAAGAATTATGTGCTAGGAGAAGAGGGTTGTCAGTGAACATGAGGTAGTTGCTATGCTGTCTCAGTATGTCCATGTCAACCAGGCTGGCAGTTTGTTCATACATAATTGCAAAGGCCATATTTTCTGTGTGTTTGTGCATACTTTGTGGGCATGACAGACGGATTTCAAAAACTCAGTGCACTTGTGTTTGACACTAATATTGCAGAGAACAGTAGAGTGTTTGAACAAGAGTACAACATTTTCATACAGGCTGCATTTTCTGATAAAGATGACTGCACAAAGGCATTTATTCTGCTTAATTTAGCTGGGTCAGAAGCCATTGAAAGGGAGTGTTCATTTGTGTATGCACCTGCTGTCTTTGCAGGAGAGGGCGTAAACTGTCATATTATACAATGCCTACCCTAAAAACGTGCACGCTGATTGGCCAGCCCAACCAGCGTGCCCGTTGTAAATCCCTCAATATACTAACGGAAAAGGTCCGTCGCCGGACTTTTTCCGTTATATAACGCTATGTTAAAGAGTTTAACATAGCGACAGATAAAAGCAGCGGAGATCTCCGTTGCTTTTAAAGCTGTCTCGCCATGTTAAACTCCTTTAACATAGCGACAGAGATCTTGCGATCTCCGTTGCTTTTGAACTTGAACTGTGTTAAATGAGTTTAACATGGCGAGACAGCGGAGATCTCCGTTGCTTATTTAAAGCTGTCTCGCATGTTAAACTCATTTAACATAGTATCATAGCGGAGAACTTGTTCTCCGTTGCTTTCCACAGCTCTGATGTACTGCGGCAGTACATCAGAACTGCCGCGAACACCAGACAGGTGCGAAGGGCAGCAAAGAGGCATTATACAATGCCATTATTTAAGAAAAGTAATTATTTCTTTTCTTAAATAATGGCATTAGATAATAACCACTTCTGGTGTGGGTAATGCTGGATTACCCACGTGTTGTTTGGTCCCCGGCTAAGCCCTCAGGACCAAACCACGCCAACCGTGGGTAAATCCAGCATTACCCACACCCAGGCGTGGGTTATTGCTATATTGTTGTACCGGCTGAGTCAAGGGAGGACTCTGAGTGCTTAAAACATAAATTTAGAGAAATGTGTAATCCTCAGACAAATGTACAATGGAAAGGCACTTATTTTACACAAGGGATCAAGAGCCTGGTGAAACCTTTGCAGCATATATAACTGACTTGAGAAACAAGGCTAAAACATGAAGATTTGGTGATTTAAGGGATGAGTTGATAATGCACAGACGTGTGTGTGGCATTAAAGATGATGCTGTGAGAAAACGTTTGCTTTGTTACAGTGATTTAACTTTGAATAAAGCCACTGAGATTTGTCAGATATATGAGCTCACAGAAAAGCACACAAATATGCTTACAAATGAGAATAGCTCCAGAGGACACAGTGACAAAGCTCATGTTGATATAATGCAGCATTTGGTTAAAAGAAACAGGCCCAAGCACATGGCAGCAACTGTAGCCACTGCAGCACTCACTGGTAAATCCCAGAGCTTTCCAGCAAATTCCAGAGTTCGCACAGTCTCAATGAAGCATAAGAGTGAGTCAGCAAACTCAAAGCATGGGCTCCATCCTGGTATCATTGCCAACTGTCGTAACTGTGGTGGAAATCGTGAATCCAAATTGGAAAATATTTAGCTTTAGGTCAGCAATGTCACAAATGAAATAAATGGAATAATTTCAAAAGGTTTTGTAAATCAAAAGGCCCATAAAGGGAACATTTCAAGAAACGAGTCAATCAATTAGAAAGCTGCAACCCTACTCTTTATGTTGATGGTGTGTCAGTACTTCCTGAAATAGTCAATGCAATAGATTTAAGGACAAAGAATGAAGTATTTTGCACTGTTCAGATAAATGACAAACCCAAAGAGATCAAAGTTGACACAGGTTCCAAGTGCAATGTTATGTCAGCAGGTTGGGAGGGTGGCTTAATGGCTAAGGTGTTTGTCTAACAAACACAAGGTGCAGGGTTTGAGTCTCACAAGGGATAATTGGCTAGGCTTAAAATGGCTCATAAGGGCAGTTAGCTGAGTACTAAACTATGAACCTATGAACTTAAACATTTGCTAGAGTGTGTCATGGTGAAATGCTTGATTTGGCAAAGTGTGCAAAGCTTGTTGCTTATGGTGGTGAAGAAATTCAGATCGAAGGCTCAGTTGTGCTTTCATGTTACTCTGCTGGGAGAAGCTATGACTTGTTATTTTATGTGGTCAAGAGGCACATCCAGTCATTATTAGGGCTCAGAGACAGTATGAAAATGGGACTGCTTTCATTTAACAAGGAAGTCCATCATGTTACCTTAAAAGACCACTACTCTAATTTTGCCCAGTACATTTTTCTACCTATGCTGATATCCTTGAAGACAAACTAGGGAAGCTTCAATCTGTGTACTCATTGAAGTTAGATCCAAATGTCTGTCCAGTTATCAGGCCAGCTCAAAAGTCCCAGTAGCCCTGCAGGACAGAGTCAAAGCCGAGCTAGATAAAATGGTGCTTCAAGGTGTGATTTGTCCAGTTACAGAACCAACTGAATGGGTATCTTCCATGGTGGCAGCTCATAAGAAAACTCAGATGATATCAGAATATGTATTGATCGATGAGATTCGAACAAAGCACTATAGAGACCTCATCAGCCAATGCACACAGTTGAAGCACATCTCTGATGCCAGATGCCACTATTTTTTCTGTCTTAGATGCAAAGAGTTCATTTTGGCAAATTCAGCTTGACAAGAAATCATCATTGCTCACTATGTTCAGTACTCCGTTTGGTAGGTACAGATTTTTGAGAATGCCACTTTGGATAAATTCTGCAAGTGAAGACTTTCAATGTGCAATGGAGCAACAATTTTTCTGGGTGTTCTTGTGCTATCATAGTAGATGACATACTAATTGGAGGTAGTAGTGAAGCTGAGCATGACAGAAACCTCAGAAAAGTTCTGGAAAGAGCACCTCAAGTGAATCTTAAGCTCAATCCACAGAAATGCAAATTAAGGCTACAAGAGGTTACTTATGTTGGTCATTTATTTACTAATTCAGGCTTATGATCAGATCCTTCTAAACAAACAGCCATTCTTGAGATGCCAGCTACAGACAATGTTCAAACCCTGCAATGTTGTCTTGGCATGGTTAACTAGGCAAGTTCATTCCAGAATTGAGCCAACTTTCAGCACTGTTTAGATAGCTGACATGTAAAGATATATCCTGGTGTTGGTTAAAGTAACACCAAAGAGCATTTGATGTCTTGAAACACAGAACTCCTAGTCCACCAACTCTCAGTATGATGTTCACAAGCCAGTTACTCTTTCATCTGATGCTTCGAAATTTGGTCTTGGTATAGTCATTCTATAAGTAGGTCAACCAGTTGCCTATGCATCGAGAACTCTGTCCCAAACTGAAATGCAGTATGCCCAGAATGAGAAAGAGCTTTTGGCAATTGTGTTTTCATGTTCGAAGTTCCATGATTATGTTTATTGTAGATCTATCTAGATCGAAACAGACCGCCAGCCTCTAGTCACTATTTTAAGAAAGCCTATACATTCAGCTCCAACCAGATTGCAACACATGATGTTGAGATGGCAAAAGTATAATTTCACTCTTGTCTACAAGAAAGGCAAACTTCTTCTTTATCTTGCTGATACATTGTCCAGATCACGCAGAAACACCACTGAACAGCATGGGAATGAGAACCTTGATTTTGAAGTCATGGAAGTGAGAAATTTTTCTTCCACACATCTTCATGAGTGGAGAGATAACACAGCCACAGATCCAGTTTTACAAAGGCTCAACCACTTTATCAATCAAGGATGGCCATCAAAGCAATCTAGTTTCCCCAAGAGGTACAATTTTATTTTCCATACAGAGATGAGATTTTGTCTGACAATGGTATCATTATGAAAGGTCTGAAAGTAATAGTTCCAAAATCCTTGCAACAAGAGTACATTACTATCTTGCATCGTGGTCACCCAGGAACAGACTCTACCAAAAGAAGGGTGAGATGTCTAGCATTTTGGCCTTCTATGTCACAAGATATTGAGAGAGTACTTTCACCTTGTTCCATGTGTAATAGTACAAAGTCACATCAACAGAAAGAACCACTTCAGCTAAACCAGATTCCTGAACTACCTCAGTCGACAGTAGCAACCAATATTTTTGAGTGGCATGGTCAACATTATTTGGTGTTAGTAGAATCTTACTCCAATTGGTTTGAGATTGACCTACTTCCTAACCTAGGTTCCAGTGCCATCATTACTAAGATTGTGTCATTTTGCAGTCCATGGTAGTCCACACAAAGTTATTTCTGACAATGGCATGCAGTTTACAAGCCAACAGTTCAAAAAATTTGCAGAAGAATGGGACTTTACTCATGTCACGAGTAGCCCAGAGTACCCACAGTCAAATGGTTTGGCAGAATGTTAGGTTCAAAATGCAAAACAGTTACTAGAGAAATCAAAGCAAAACAATAGTGATGTCTTCCTGAATCTCTTGAATCTCAGAAACATTCTTCATGATAAACATCTTGGTTCACTTGTACAGAGACTTCTGTCGAGACAAACCAGAACCACATTGCCAATCAGTAGTCAGCTGTTGACTCCATGTGTTAAGAATAACAGGTAAGTGAAAATCAATCTGTTGAAGAAGTGATTAACCCAGAAGTCCTAGTACGATAAGACCAGCAAACTGCTGAAATAGTAAGGATGCCAACGTCCAAAGGTTATGATCGGATTGGAGTCATGAAGAATATTTTTCCAGAGCCGAGATTATACATTGCGGAGTCACAAGGAGCAGAGTTTAGGAGGAATCGGAAACATCTGATGCTGGTATCTGAGCCTATACCACAGCACATAGCATGCGAGAAAGACTGTTTATCTCAGAGTGACTTGTCCGGTGTTCCAATTCCAGAGAATATTACTGTTCCTGTGACAAATCCAGAAGTTCCTGGTATGAATTGTTCACCGAAGACTGTCCCTGTTGCTAAATTCAGTTCAGATTGTTATGTTACGAGATCCAGTCATATCTCCAGACCATGTAATAGATACACGGTAACTTGGACATAAACATCATGTTTGATTCTAATGCCTATAATAATGCATGTCTAACTCCAATGTTGTTTTTATTAACAGCAATCTTTTTAAGATGGAGGCTGTAGATCAATGTGTGTGTATGTACCTATAAGAAGCTATCCAAGGTCTGGCACAAGTGTATAAATACTGAACACATGCAAGCCTGACTGCCATTTTGTAGTAAGCTGTTGAAATGAAAGCATGTATGTATATAAGGTCTATCTGTTAATCAGTTTGTTTATATTTTATAATGCTGCTATCCATCATGATATGTTTCTATGTATTAAAGCATCTAAACGAAATACCCCACCTGTTTGTCATCTATTAGAGATGGACTTGTGACACACACATATATATATATATATATATATAAATATATATATATATATATATATATATATATATATATATATATATAAATATATATATATATATATATATAAATATATATATATATATATATATATATATATATATATATATATATATATTTATATATATTTGGTTTTCTAATTAATTAACTTTCATATACTATAGCAATACTTAATAAATGAATAGCTAACTTTTAAGGAATACAGTGGCAATTGACATACTGACTAAGACACCAAGAATATTTTGCATTCCATAAAACTGCAGTTGTCCAAGCTTGTGCATTTTTTTTCTTCCAATCAGCACGCACAATTGCTGTCATTATTGTGACAAGCTCCCTTCGATCATAGTTGCTTATGCACAATATTTGAACCTCAGACATACCAAGCTTACCCTCAGTAGTTCACCAAGAAGAGTATATTTTTTTTAACAGAAGAAATGGTGTAGTCTCTCTGTCATCTGTTTTATTATATATTACATTCATGTAACAAAAAGGCCAGACTAGAAGCTTATATTGTTATTTCACATTATAGCTAACACACTGATCAAGAAGCAGATACACAATGACCTTCTACTTTCTTGGATAAGAAGGAAAAAGCACCATTCACAAAAAAGATACACATTATGCATCCACCACTGTTTCATTCACTGTTATTGAATATAATCTGTTTATGTACTCTTGGATTAAAGCCTTTGCTGAAATTTACATGGCTTTTTATACAGAAACTGGAAAAGTATATATAACTTGTTACGGCTATGTATAACTTACATCTGATAAAGCAGATAAGGGTGAAAGTGCCAATCTCTTGTTTTAACTTAATAAACCATGGTTTAAACAAGCAATACCAGCTTAAATCCTGTTTTATTATTTTTAATAAGAATGCAAAGTGATCTTTGGCATGAAACTTACATAAAAAATTTTGAAAATGGTCTAATTTAATAACATGTATGCTGGTATTATGAATTATCATTCCTGCACAACTAGTTTTCCCTTATTTTTGTATGGGTCCCCTAAAATTATCTATGACAGACTCCAGGATTTGGTCCTTATCAATACTGGGCAACCATGCTCCCCACCAATCACAAATCAAATTAATCACATTCACCATAAGAATAAAGCCTGAAGCGTCTTCCACTACCTTGTCATTCAGAATGTATCATGCATATGGTAATCTATTAAAACTGAGTGATGACCTGGCTAAATTCAAAAGCTCCTTCTATCTTGATGACCACCTGCTTATGCAGAAATCTTTACTGTTAGATTCTATGCATATGTAAATCGCTGCATAGAAGCATCTGTCCCCCTCAGAAATAAATACAATGTCAAATGCAAAAATAAACCTGTATGGTGGAACCCTAATATAAGTAGGCTCTGTAACTCAAATTGTCTATGGTATGATACCAGTTATTCTCATCAGGGGTATTATATAATTAGCAGCCATGAGATGGGTAAGGACATTCTATAACCAAATGGGGTAGGTTCATTTGAGCACAAAAAAAGGAAATTGATTAGGCCTGGTTAGGCTTGAAATTGCCTACAAGGGGCACCTGGCTTAGTATTTATCTATGTATCTATAATAAAAGAAAAAAATCATTCCACATAAAAATAAAGTCTCAAGATAGCAAAACTGCTCTTGCTAACAAGGAACTCCAGATCATGATCAAATCATTGTGATGAAATCAACCAAAACCATATATGAAGTAAAATTAGCCACCAAGGTGAAGCATAACCAGAAACAATGCATAGCACTGTACAGAACTAATAGTAAATTATATTACATACATGGACTCAGAGGATGCTGGCAATCTACTAGCAGACAAATTTAGTTTAAACATCATCCCCTTCTCACCTCTAATACCATGATATCACTGTAGAATATGAACAGCCAAAGCATGTGTTTCAAGGGAATTGAGTATGTGACAGTTTGTATAAACTGAGATGTACTGAGTACTGTGAACTCTGAACTGTGAATAATGGAAAAATACTGAACAAACAAGAGTCTGCCTGAAAGCAGGAAATGTGCCTTTTATGGAAGTGTATCCGATTCTCTCTTCTGCCTGGAAATATGAGGATGTGAATTGTCTTATGCTTACGGGTAAACCTTTGATTGGTTAATTGCCCTTTATGATGATCTAATTGGTTCAGTTTTATATTTTTGTACTGTCAGCAATATCACCAGTATATAAGCTTGTTTATTCCTTTGTTCTGGGAGTCTCCCTGGTGCTTTCCATGAGGTTCCCGCACGTGTGTACTGTTAGTTAATAAAAGCCACTGAAAGTGAGAAAGAACTATATCTGTCTTCATTCTTAAAGTAATGTACGACTTAACAATTAGTGCCGTTTACTAACTCGGATCTCAATTAAGAGCAAGCTGCAACAGTCGAGAACTGAAAGAAATGCTGCTAAAAGGGTCCACAACAGATTTTTCTGTTTCTGTAGTATTTCTTTCATTTTTTGTCCCTGTCTGCCTTCTAAAGTTTTATGAACAAAATTTTTTTATTTTATCTGACAAAGTTATGATTTCTCTCCTTCAGTCATTTTAAGGAAAGTGGCATGCATTTCTTTTCTGCTTTGAATACGCAGTATGAGAGTGGGGTTAATATGGAAAATACTGGCGTCATACGTATGAAAGGAGGAATGAGAGTGGGGTAATAAGATGTTTTTATAACGCCTTAGCTAAACCTGTGTTAAACAGGTATAGCTTTTTGTATGAGAGTGGGGTAATAAGACATTTTTATAATGCCTTAGCTAAGCCTGTGTTAAACAGGTATAGCTTCTTGTATGAGAGTGGAGTAACAAGACGTTTTCATAACGCCTTAGCTAAACCTGTGGTAAACAGGTATAGCTTATCGAGTGATAGTGGGGTACTGAGTGAAAATGGGAGCGAGTGTGGGAAAAATAAATGAGACAGAAAAAGGTACACCAGCTGGTTATATGTTTTATCGGGTGTCCCGGGACAGTTGTATGTTTTTAGATCAGTGGATCGTCCTTACTAAGGATGACGGCGATCTTGCTTTTCCGGAAAATGGTAGTTTTAATAAAGATGTTCTGACTAATTTATGAAAGAAATTAAAAAAAGAAAGGAAAATACCAGGGTTGTACTGGGCAGCTTTTAATGATTGGATGTGTGAGGCTAAAGAATGAGAAAAAAATGTGGTCGTTAGTAGTCTTAAGGATAGTCAACAAAAGTTAAAAGAGCAGATAAAGGAACTGCGACAAACTACTAAGAATCTAGACATAGCTAATGGTAAACGTTTAAAAGACCCACTCTTTAAGGGATTATATCCAGTACAAGAATTAAATAAACTACAGATACCTGAATCATCTGAAAATGATAATCCATGGATCCCCCCACCCCTTATGGCTCCTCCACCGCAATATCAACCTTCACAACTACAGGATGGAACTGTCAGTTCTACAATGCAGAGTGAAGGCCAGCGGAGGGAAGAGCAAATCATTCCTGATCCCAGACGGGAAGAACAGGTGATAGGAGGCCAGTCTAGCCACCTGGCTATAGAACAACCTGACCAAATAGACACAAGCAAATCATCCCCTAGAGTAACCCGCTCTAAGATAAAGAAACAGCACAAAAGAAAAGTGCAAATGCTTTTTGACCCTAGGTCCAGTCAGCCGAAAATACCTCAAAACAGGAAAACTGTATATTCACACAAGGGTAAATATTATAAGCAATGCCCAATTGTGATTAAGGACAAGGATGGTTACATTAGTCCAGATAAATCTCATCAAAGCTTTACTTCTGATTTGAGCACGAGCTCATCAGATGAAGCAGGAGTATTTCCACTGAGGGAGGTTCCAAATCCAGCACATGCTAGAGATGCGGAACAACCGGCTACTGTAGTCGTACCTAGGGCGTGGTTGGCAGTTGATTTTCAAGCTATTACTAAATCACTTCCGCCCATTCGTAATAACCCAGCAAAGTTTCAACGTGTATTAGCTGGACACATATGTTTACAAAATCCTACTATAGAAGAAGTTAAAGCTGTCCTTCAATACGCTGTTCCAGCTGATCTGATGAAACGTATCTGGGATCATGCTAATGTCCCCACCCCAATACCAAAGCATAGCACACAAGGGGAAAACGGTTTTAAAGCAGTCAGACAACAAATAGTTGATGCTATCATCGTCATAGTGCCACCTACCCCAAATTGGTCTAAGATTAAGTCAGTCATACAGAGAGAAGACGAACCTATAGATGAATACTTACCTTTGAGGCATATTCCGGATACCCAGAGCCCACCGAAGGGCCAGCACAGAGTGGGCTGTCAGCTGCTTTTGTGGATGGGTGACACCCTCAAGTGAGAGATAAATTAAAAGAAGTATGTTTGAATTGGCCTAGTCTGGGCCTGCATGAGTTAGTAGTACAATACCTATCTGACCATTTGGCTAAAGAAAAAAGGATTTACAGGAAAAATTAGTACGAGCACAAATTCAAATGTGTAACGCTTTGGGCCAACCCCAGTCACCGAGGTAGAGGACGAGGGTGGGGAAGGGGGAGGGGTAGAGGTCACAGTCCAGCTACTCAGAATAAACAAAACTATCAAGGTACGCAACCGACCCAACCCCAGAATCCAAGTAATCAGAATGAATGTTTCAATTGTGGCCAAATAGGCCATTGGAAAAATGAGTTTCCATATTTGGCTGAACAACCTGCACCATACACTGAGGCACCACAACAATGGAATTCTAACTGGACGCCAAACCCTCGACAGCAACCACAATGAAGGTTCCCTGAACAGAAACAACAGCAGTTGTACCCCTTCCTTCCTGTGGATCAGGACAGGCCACATGTTATGTTACTGGTTAAAAATAAACCATATCCATTTTTGATTGATACTGGAGCGACTAAATCTATGCTAACTAGCAGAACAGCCATGACTATTCCACTTTCTAATAAAGTAACTAAAGGAGTAGGTGTCTCTGGTATACCTATCGAGTATTCTAAAACCGTCCCAGTCCCAATAACTTTGGGACCGTTGCAGGATAATCATGCCTTTTTGGTAGGACCCTCAGTACCTTTAAATTTATTAGGAAGAGATTTGCTGTGCAAAATGGGGGCTACCATTTTTTGCACAGCTGATGGAGTTTATCTCCAAGTACCTTCAGACCAACAGGACACTACTTTAGCAGCCTTGGATGATACCATTACATTACAACCGATGTGTATTCAGTCAGATTCTAACAGAAATGAAGATTTACACTCCCTACCCTCTTACCTGTGGACAATTCATGATAACGATGTAGGATTTTTGACTTCAGCTATCCCTGTAAAAATAACTCTAAAACCTGGAGCAAAGTTGCCGCGAGTACCACAGTACTCTCTGACAGCTGAGGCTATCTCTGGTATAGCCCCTGTTATTTCTGCACTAGCACAGCAAGGGATAATAGTACCCACCACAAGCACGTGTAATACTCCAATATTACCAGTAAAGAAACCTGGTAAACAAGCTTACAGATTTGTAAAGGATTTACGGGACCTTAACAAAGCAGTTATGCCTGTCTTCCCAATTGTGCCAAACCCCGCTGCTATTTTAAGCTGTATCCCACCTACAGCTAAATGTTTTACAGTAATAGATATTTCATCAGCTTTTTTCTCTATCCCAGTACATTCTGATAGTCAATATTTATTTGCTTTTACCTACAAAGGGCAACAGTATACTTGGACCCGATTGCCCCAGGGTATGTAGAATTCCCGACTTTATTTTCAAGGGAAATGCATAGACAATTACAAGATTTACAACTACCGTCACATTCAGTTCTAGTCCAATATGTGGACGATATACTTATAGCCTCCCAAGAGAGTAACGCCTGTAAGGAAGATTCTCTTTTAGTGTTAAAATTTTTAGCTGCATGAGGATTTAAAGTAAATAAATCAAAATTACAATATTGTCAAGATAAAGTACAGTATTTGGGACACATTATTGAAATGGGTTCTCACCGGATACTCCCAAACCGTATCAGTTCTATTCAAACTGCACCTCATCCTGTAACCCAGAGGCAACTTAGAGGGTTCCTTGGTCTAGCAGGATACTGCAGACAGTGGGTGTCTAATTTTTCAGAAATTACCGCCCTTCTGTTGCAACTCTTGAAAAAGGACATTAAAGACCCTCTACCCTGGATGTCACAGCATGATGAGGCTTTTCAGGCAATCAAAACAGCCCTGGTAAATCCTCCTGCCTTAGGGTTACTGGACTATTCTAAACCTTTTGTTTTCTTTTGTTGCAAATGAAATAAGACTGCTCTGGGTCTCTTAACTCAGCAATGCACTGGTGGATACCGACAAATTTCTTACTATAGCACACAATTGGATCCAGTTGCTTCTGGTTACTCAGCTTGCTTATGGGCTGTGGCAGCTGCTGCCGTCTTGGTAGACATGGCAGCTCCACTAACCCTGGGACATGACACTGTACTAGCAGTCCCGCATGCTGTTCAAGCCTTACTTTTGAAAACTAAAACAAAATATCTTTCAAATGCACACCTTACTAAGTATGAAATAAGTTTAATGGGAAATCCTGCTTTACAAATTAAACGCCGCCCACCACTAAACCCTGCCTCTTTAATACCAACCTCAGACAAGGCCGAACCACATGATTGTGTGTTAGTAGTTAACTCTGTTCTTTCTCCTGGGTTGAATTTATTTGATACTCCTTTGCAAAATCCTGATTTAGTTCTTTTCGTTGATGGATCCTGTTTAAGAACAAACTCCGGAAAATTCCAAGCTGCTTGGTCAGTCTGCACACCAACTGAAGTATTGCAATCAGCACGATTAGCTACAGGCGCCTCCGCACAGGCCGCGGAATTAGTGGCATTATCACATGCATGTAAACTAGCTAAAGACAAGTCTGTTACTATTTATACTGATTCCCGTTATGCCCATGGTGTTGTTCATGATTTTGGCATATTATGGAAAGAACAAGGGTTCTTAACATCCTCCGGAACACCCATTAAAAAACATTTATTACAAGACGTATTGTTCCCTTCTGAAATTGCTGTCGTTAAATGTGCAGCCCATCAATCCAATGACACTTTCAAAAGTAAGGGCAATAATTTTGCTGACTGGGCTGCTAAACAGGCTGCTTTCTCACAAACTGTTCAGGGTCACTTTCTGCAGCCATTACAATCTATGAAAACTTTTGATGAAACAGTGCTAAAAGCTTTACAGAATGAGGTTTCAGAATCAGAAAGAAAAACATGGCTGGCTCAAAATAGTTTTAAATGCTCTGATTTAATTTGGCAACATCCAGATGGCAGATTGGTCTCCCCCCATCCATGCTAAATTTGCCAGCCCATGTTGGGGTACAAGCTTTAATAAAACAAATCCAAAAGGATTGGTTTGCCCCAAAGCTTTCTGCTTCTGTACACCACTTTGTGAGCACATGCTCCATTTGTTTACAGTACAATATTTCCAAAGGCACAATGGCTCCCGCACAAACCTTACCAAAACCATTGGGACCATTTTGTGCTTTGCAATGGGATTTTATTGAATTACCACTTTGTGCACGTTTTAAATATGTTTTAACTGTTGTTGATGGTTTTTCTGGATTGTTAGAAGCATACCCTTGTGCGAAAAATGATGCTATCTCAGTTGCTAAGAAACTTTGTTATGACTTTATACCTCGATTTTTTGTTCCTTGTTATATATATTCAGATTGTGGAACACATTTTACAGCTCAATTAACTGACTCACTGTGTACTATGTTGGGCATCACTCTAAAATTTCATTGCCCATATAGACCGCAGGCATCTGGAATCATAGAACACATGAATCAAACACTGAAAACTAGACTAGCAAAAATTACTACTGAAACAGGCCTCACTTGGGTACAGGCATTACCACTAGCTTTACTCTCTATGAGAGCACAAGTACATCCTAC
>NC_056729.1:1107171171-1107313671 GCF_019279795.1 Protopterus annectens | reverse complement strand
TTTCTTTTTTAAACTGTAGCAAATTTGTAGCAAGCAGTTGCTACAGTTAGACTACACACTGAGCACTAAAGTGCTCAACTTTTATAGCAAATGCAATATTGGCATTAAAACACTGATATGACAGCACCACTATTAATAAAGGGTGATCAGGATTGCCCAATTGTATCTTCTAACACTTTGCACTCTGAGCATCTGCCCACTTCACCCAACCTAGTTATGCTACTGATCAAGATATTGCATGCTTTAAGGAGAAAGGCCCCTGATGGTACATATTACAAAATGGACAGACAGATGCATTCCAGATAACTTGAAAATAAACACAGGTCCATTCTCAGTGGAGGCCTGAGGAGAAAAACTCCACAGTAAGTAACATTTTACACAATATTTTAAAAAACAGTATACAGAGAATTTTCAAACAATATGTTAAAATACAATATACAGCAGAAGACATAAGACCTATATATACAGGAAAAATAGTTATACATGGTTAATAACAGAATAAGCATACAAGTATACTTATTCTACATATACGTAAGTATAAGAAGCGGTGATTATACAGATTGATAAGCATGTGGTAAATGATGGAAGCCATTCAGTCCTTGAAGAAAGTGAAGGTAGCATGAGAGTTAAGAATGGGATTCCTATGGGGGTGTACAGGTGTTCTCTGGAGAGTTAATTAATAGTCCTATTATATGTTGTAATAGGGAGAGCGTCTGCACCCAAATATTATTAAAAATAAAGCCATTGTTCTCTGAAAAGATGATCAGGATAAGACTGACTCAGATAACTGCAGTCTCATTTTCCTTATCCTTGAGGATGCCAAGATTTTTGATATGGATAATACTGGTCAAAAGACCGGATGGTTAATCTCTAGTCTAGTGCCAATGTACAAGAACAAAGGGGATATTCACTACGGTGGGCAGCATGGAGGTATCAAACACATGTTAAAGTGCATTAAGTGCTGGAGCAGGTGATTGATAAATGAATACACAGAGTAGTAGAAAGTAAGATGGCAGACGAATAGGATTCAGCCCAGTTGACTCTACATTTTCAGTGAGATAGATGGAAAAGAAGATGGAGATAAGAAAAAAAGGCCAAGTGGGCATTCTTAAATTTGGAGAAAGCATATGGAAATGTTCAAATAAAGCTTACACAAGCAGTCTTGCAATGGGTTGATGTCCCAGAACATGTGCACAATTAGAGAAGGCTATGCACAGGGACCAAGGGACCCAGTGACAGAAGTAAGAACAGCATTTGGGCTCTCAGAGGGGCTCCCTGTGGGAGTAGGTGTTCATTACAAGTCCGATCCCACTCAAGTTCATTCTGGTAATGGAGATTAGCAAATGGGTTGGATGAGACAGATTAACAAAACAGCTGTATATGGAAAATGTGGCAGTACAAGCAGACTCTGAACAGGAACTTCAGCAAATGATAGGGGAATGGATTACAAAACTGAAAGTATGTGGAATGAAACTAAGTACGGACAAAAGAGTGCTCATTGGCAGCAAATGTTGGAAATCAGAAAAGGCTGACAATTGAGATAGAAGGTAAAATTGTAGAAGGAATAATGTTCGATAATGCATCAAGCTCATCCATAGTAATATCATTCATTTTGACCTTAAGGATGTAGACAGTGTATTATTAGACAAAAGTGCTAACCATACCCCTATCTACCCACATCTTTGCTCCGACTTAGCTTGAGAATTAATTTTCCTCTGGAATCATCTTGGAACAATTCTTAGAATCCCTGTCAAATACTAAAAATAATTCTTCCATGGGACCAGACAGCATACCATACCGTACTCTATTTGAGTTTATCATTAAACTGTTCATCCTCTGCCTATCCAGACTGCTTTTGCCTAATGCTTGGAGAACAGACACTGTGCCTCCCCTACAGAAAGCTGGTCTCTCTACAGACCCAAGCAATTAAAGACCCATATTATTAGAGAACTCATTTATGCAGCTATAGACCCTAATCTATTCAGTTTTGTGATGTGCAGGTTTTGTTTCTTGTGTCCAGCAAACTTCTTTTAAAAAGTTACAGAAGCTATGGGCAGTAGTCACTCAAAGCTTCCTGCTTATCTCAAGCTGGTTAGACTCTAGCTCTAGACACTATGCTGATAGTGTTGAAAAATTAGACATACTTAATATAAATTCCTATGCTGTCAGCCAGATTGCAAACTGGATTTCCAGCAGATCCCCAACTGTGAAAGTTGCTGGTACCTTCTCTGAATGTCATATTGAAAGTTGTGGGGTAGCACAAGGATCAGTACTGGGCCATATTTAGTTTGGAATTTATCTTGTATATATATATATCAATTTATATATCCATGCCAATATCCCAGAAGTGTGATTGACCAAGTTTGCTGATGACTTCAAGCTGGATGTATCCACTGATACTAAACAGCTACTGCATGTGCTTGAATATGCATATACCTGGTGTACTGAAAATGTTTCAAGTTAAATGCAAAAGAAAAAGTGTAACAGAGTATTACTTGGTAAAAAAAATCTGCTCCTTATCCCTATGTTATACATGATAGTCGTCTTCAGATTGACATAATGATAAGAGACCTGGATACTAACATGGATAATGCTCTCTCTCATCTGATTATCGTGTTTCCCATGTAGTCAGGAAGTTGTTTAGTCTGGCCCAGTTAATTTCCAAGGAAATATTGTCAGGATCCTAATAAGTCATCCTACCACTATACTCTTTCCTTATCTGACCCATCATTGAATACCATGCCTCCTTTGGCATCAAAGTGTTCAGGAGGAAATGCCCCCTAAAGTTTCTAACCAAGAAAATGAAAGACTTTAAATCTTTCAAATTCCAAACCAATTTAGCATGAGTGTCCTCATACTCAGTAGCCTACTAGTTCCTCCAAGGTGACCCATGTTTCACTTTTTGAGCCATGAATGACACAGTCCCATCTGACGTCCAATTTCATCACACACCAGTGATTAAAAACTTCTACAATAGAGACCTAAACTACACCGACAAATAAATGAGACTCACTAAAAGGAAAGATTCCTAACCCATTAAGGCTAGTTTTGAGATTAGATGGGTAGACACACATTTGCACCAGTCTTATGTATGGCACTGTTCAGTTTTGAAGGCTAGGCACTATTAATTCATTTTATTTTACATTTGTTTACCAAGAAAGTCCAACGTGGAACCAGCCAATTTTCAGCACAGGCCCAGGGAGAAATCCTCCAGATGTATGTATTTATAATGTGGGAGGAAACCGGAGCACCCAGAGGAAACCCACACAAACACAGGGAGGACATGCAGACTCCACACAGAAGGCACCCCAGCCAAGAATCAAACCAGAGAATCTCTTGCCATGAGGCAACAACACAAACTGCTGCACCACATTGCTCATAAAGGATGGCTAGAACCTTTATGTATGTCTACTTGAAGGTGCAGGTAGTCCACATCATTAATTACCTAGTATTATTCCTATGTTAATAAGTGTCACAGGGAGAGGAGGGAATTATAATGGTGATAGTGGATAAAACTTTGGCAGTGAAGAAAGGATTCTGTAGGCAAACATACTTTTGATGGATTTAGGGTAAAACATGAGTGGGCGGCCACAGTGGTGCAATGGTTAGTGTTGCCACCTTACAGCAAGAGGTTCTCCAGTTCGATCCTCGACTGGGGTGCCTTCTGTGCGGAGTCTGCATGTTCTCCCTGTGGTCACGTGGATTTTTTCCGGGTGCTCCAGTTTCCTACCAAAGACATGTTGTAGGTGGATTGGATACTCTAAATTGGCGCTAGGTGTGAGTGTGTGTGTGCCTTCCATGGAAGGTTGGACACCGGGCTGGCAACTCAACACTGTAAAACTCCACTGCCAATCATGAATGGACAGGTGATCTGCTGTGGCAACCCCTAACCAGGAAAAGCTGAAAGAAGAAGGGTAAAATGTGAGCAAGACCCTGTTATGAAGGCTTAAGAACAAACAGATAAATGCAAATCTTTTTAACTTAAAAGCTCACAAGGGAGACAGTGCCAGAGGCAAGACAAGTACTGTACATATTGACCAAATTTTATGAAAAAAAAAACATACAGCGGAGATAAATAGGCAAGGGAGTTGAAAGGAGATATTGGCATATATTTTGGCAGGGTCATGCAATTTCTATAGAAAATAATTTTATTTATTTATTTTATTTTACATTTGTTAACCGGGATGGTCTGATTGGACACAGGTCCATTCTCAGTGGTGGCCTGGGGAGAAAAACTCCACAGTAAGTACAATTTTACACAATATGTTAAAATACAGTATACAGAGAATTTTCAAACAATATGTTAAAATACAATATACAGCAGAAGACATAACACCTATATATACAGGAAAAATAGTTATACATGGTTAATAACAGAATAAGCATACAAGTATACTTATTCTACCTATACGTAAGTATAAGAAACGGTGATTATACAGATTGATAAGCATGTGGAAAATGATGGAAGCCATTCAGTCCTTGAAGAAAGTGAAGGTAGCATGAGAGTTAAGAAAAGGATTCCTATGGGGGTGTACAGGTGTTCTCTGGAGAGTTAATTAATAGTCCTATTATATGTTGTAATAGGGAGGGCGTCTGCACCCAAATATTATTAAAAATAAAGTCATTGTTCTCTGAAAAGATGATCAGGATAAGACTGACTCAGATAACTGCAGTCTCATTTCCCTTATCCTTGAGGATGCCAAGATTTTTGATATGGATAATACTGGTCAAAAGACTGGATGGTTAATTGCTAGTCTAATAAACAACAGTGAAAAGGGTATTATCAAAGCACAGTTAATGATGGCTGGGAGGTTGGTGTAATGGGCAAGGTATTTACCTCACAAACACAAGGTACAGGTTTTGATTCTCATAAAAGGGAACTGGATAGGCTTAAAATGATCCACAAGGGTAGATAGCTTAGTATTTAACTATGAACTAGTCATAACTTAAATTTGCCCCAGGGGTTCCACCTGTGTCTGTCCTGGACAGGGGTAATAGTTGCTCACTGTGGAAACAAGGGCAGAACTTGGCTAGGCTTGTAAGGGACCTTGGGCCATTAGCCTAGTAACTTCCTATGATCTTAATGAAGCCAAGATAATGGACATTCTGATCATTTCTTCAAAAGAGAGCAAGAGATCATGTATATAACACAGAAATTGTTTTCTTGGACATCAGGGTGATTTTTAAAACTGCAGAGAAGGTATTTTTTTCTGTATAATATTGTTTGCACTTTCCTCATTATAATTAGATTTGTGCATAGTAATGTTGTTAATATGCTTATAGTATACCTGTATAATGCTGCCCTTGTCTACTATTTGTTGAAGATGCATTGTGCTCAGCTTCTACATCACCTAAATTCAAATAACCTTCTTGCTGAAATGCAACATGGTTTCAGACCACACCACAGTACAGACACTGCCCTCCTTCACTTCACCAGCATGATAAACCAGCATAGGAACAAAGGTAGACTAGTATCAACTGTATTCCTAGACTTATCCAAAACTTTTGACACTATGTCATACCAACATCTACTCACTGAACTCTCTTCTATAGCTGTCTCTTGATCATCCCTTACATGGCTCACTTGTTATTTATCTGGAAGGCAGCAAGCAGTTAAATGGCAACAGGACCTCTCCTCCTCTTTGTAGATTACCATGGGTGACCCTCGGTGCTCTGCACTAGGACCCCTTGTCTTCCATATTTTATTAACAAGCTTTACACTGCAATAGACCAAACAAATATGGTACAATATTCAGATGATTCAGCTTTAATATATACCGCTTTCACAATATCCAAACTCCAAAAAATAATCTAAATATTGCTATCTTCAATTGAAACCTGGCTAACAAATTCAAACTTTCTTCTCAGTCACAGTAAAACAAAACTAATGTTCTTCACTGTTGTTGTTGTTGTTGTTGCGTTCTTCACTCCAAAACATTATCTGCAAATAATGCTAAAATTGCGGTAGTACCACATACTAAATTACTTTGCATTGTAATAGATGACAGTCTTACGTTTGATATACATATTCTTCAAACAACTAAAAAGACAGCAAGAAAAACTGTAGCCCTAGCCTCAACCTTCTTGCTTCCAACCTCTTATATGCCTCACCTATCCTTAAAAACCTAAGCTCTACACTAAAATCCAAACTAGCCTCCTGTGACAACAAAGTAGCTCAATTTGCTACTAGCACTGCACACAGAGCTCACCACTGCCAAGTCTTAACACAGCTAAACTGGCTAGGCCTTAACAACTACCTGACATACTCTCATCTAGTTATGACATATAAGCTGATATATTATCCTGAAAAATGCCCTATACCAAAAATATACTATTGCCCTACACCCCCACAAATGACCTCCATTTTGGTGATAACATTTTACTAGCACTAGCAATGCAAATAGTTAATCAGCGGATTCTGTATACTCCTGTTATATCTCCAAAGTCTTGAACACCACCCCATCTCAAATAAAAATGACTAACCAACTCCAAAGCTATACAATCCAGCTCAAACAATACCTTACCCAATCCTGGTTATGCTCATGATGTTCATCACTAGGGTGAGACCTCTATCAAAAGGACAAGCTTATTATTATCGGTCTCTAAGTTTTTTCCCCTCCTGCACTTTAATCGATACACGCCTCTTCACACCCCCTTCTCAAACACTACTTCTCGTCTTTCTCTTTCTGTTTCTCTAACTGCTTCCCATCCACCACTACACTCCTCTCATGCATTCTCTATGTATCTAAGTTGTACATTTTCCAGATACATCAGTTTGGAACAGGCAGTTAAATAAAACTAATCTTATACCCTGCTCTCTCACGCCAATGCAGTTAACTATTCTCCTATACAATGCTAATATTTCTTCGCCTACATAATTTTATTACTTACTTCTCAATTATACTCTTCAGATTATATCTCTAACTCTTTGCAAACCCTTCTGTATTGAAATGTAAGAACACTAAACTTCTTTACCACATTTTCTCTTCTACACTATAAATCCATTTATTTCCTGCACAGAACTGTATAGTGTTATACATATTGGAGTAAATACATTACTCTATATACCTGTCTTGTAATTATGTTTGGTTTTCTGAGAAATGTAACTGTTGTTTTTCTGAGAACTGTCTGAAATTCACTTGTTATTATAAATGTACTATGATGGAGGTTTTCTCCCTGGGCCTCTGCTAAAAATGGACTCTTCCCAGTTGGACTTTCACTGTAAAAAAAACAAATAAATAGACAAACAAGCAAATAAATAAATGATCAAATAGATAGTCATAGCTGAAAAGGGTCTGAAGACCAGCCCACTTACTAGGTTAACGAAGACAAAAATATATAAGTGAATAAATCAACTCAGATGAACAAACATTGCATACATATGATAAACATTGACAGTGAAGCATTAGGAGTTTATAAAACTTGGGAAGTGATTGGTAAGATGACCTTACAAATACTACATTATAAGATGATGCAGATGGTGAGGAGATTTCAGAAAATATGGGTTACATAAACAATGAAGTGTAACTTAAAAGTAGTACATGAGCACATGTGAAGGTTCTGCTATGCATTCTGTATGTGGTGAGACACACACCATATTGACAGACTGTAACTGGGTGACATCCATCCAAGAGGAGTGTGACAAGCTTGTTTGGAATGGAAAACCTACTAAACCTACCCTTGGGAGTAGGGCGCCATTCATGAACAGAGTTATACAGTCACCTCCAAACATAATGCTGTAATCAGTATGGAAAAAGAAGATATGGAAGGATATTGGCCCTACTTAGGGGGAGGGAATAAGCACAGAGAAAGTGAGTTAGGGTAGATATAGTCAAACTGGGTGTGCAAGAGGGATTTGTTACAGTCCCTGAGATATTCGGCCTGAGAAGGAACTGGGGAAAAGTGCATTTTAGCAGGCGAGAGATTGGTTGGGCTAAAATTTGAGGTAATCTTGAGTTCAAGCAGGATTGGGAATATGTTTGGTGAGAGAACTGGAGGAAGCTGGGGATCTTTTATGTCATGGGATGAAGTATGAAAATAATTCCATCCTGAGCCATTGCAGTGCCTGAAAGGTAGGCTGGTTCTATCTATACTTACAGCTACATGATAGTAAAGGAAAAGTGGGCTGTGCAAACATAAGAGGAAAAGGGAGGAGGTGAAATCCTAGAACATAAACAGAGGCAGGGTAGCATGAGGTAGCACATATGAGAGATCAGGGGAGGTTAGGTCTAGACTGGAAAAAATGCAGAACGATGAAGAGTGTGACAGTAAGAAGAAAATGAATTGTATCTGGCTTTAGAGGTTATAGATTACTTAAAGGTTAAGGTCAACAAATGAAAGTATTAAAAATTATTTTTTAACTGCATTTCATTGTAGCACAGCTGAGGTAATGGTGATGCCAGTTGACAGAGCTATGCCCAAGCTGTAGCAGACTTATCTATATATTCTGGCAGTGTCAAGAGGTGACAGTATGCTGACAAAAATACTTGGAGAATGGAAGGTGATTTATAACTCATAATAGAAATTTGTAATTTGAAATACCAAAAGAAAGAAGTGGACCAACTTTATTTATTTATACATTTTATTTAGCATTTGTTTACTGGGAAAGTCCAAATGGGATAATATCTTATTTTCAGTGGAGGCTTGAGAAGAAAAGCTTCACATTGACACAATATAGTTTCAGGTAAATAAAGTTATTATAAAGCCTAATACAGAAGAATGACATATTAACTAACTTAAAATTCTGCTTCATCTCATACAGTGTGAACCGGGTCTATATTATGTGACTGAAAAATAATTTAAGCAAATGGGATTTAATATCGAAATGCACTTCATCGAGCTGTTGATAGTGAAATCATGGAACAGGGAAGATTGGAAAATTTGCCCTTTCCTCACTGTAGTGCGATCTCGGAGTTGGTATATGTAATTAGTGGGGGTTGTGGGGGGCAAGACTGAGTTCGATGAAGTGCACTTCGATATTAAATACCCTTCACTTAAATTATTTTTTGATCATGTAATATAGAACCGTGTGAACCTACACATATGTAGTGCAAATATTTGGGCAGTTATAATAAGATGAAAAAGAACATTGTCAATAGATAAAGTATTCACAAGCTGTAGTTCTAGAGAAGACATTAAACACGCTGAATACACTCTTTGGAACAGAGATAACTAGATAATATGGCCTAAGCAAAAATATAATTGATCTTTGTCTGAAACATAGATTTTTACTAATTCCTTCACAATGAATATAGTCAAGGTATACTGGTGGTGGAAGGAGTGAGGGACTAGCAGTGGCAGCTGGTGACTTCAAGTCAAAGGGGGGCTGCAGGAGACAGCTGAATGGGTGGGGCCAATTAGAAGAAGTGTGGCCAACTAGAAAGGGGCAGAGCTGTGGTGCTGTGGGAACAATGCTGGCCATGCTTACCAATTTACATGAAATAAATGCTCAGTCACTATGGCACATGCTGAATACTCTACACAGCACATTGTTACATATATTAGTTATTCTTAAATGCATTGCAACTCCCTCACATACCCACATACATGGTATAAGCCATAGCAGCACTAGGTTTACACTTCTTCTGGCTTTTTCCTGATTAGGGATCACCACAGTGAATCACCTGTCCACTCATGATTGGCAGTGGAGTTTTACGATGTTGAGTTGCCAGCCCGGCGCCCAACCTTCCACGGAAGGCACACACACACTCGCACACACACTCACGCCTAGGGCCAATTTAGAGTATACAATCCACCTACAGCATGTCTTTGGGATGTGGAAGGAAACCGGAGCATCTGGAGGAAACCCACATGACCACAGGGAGGACATGCAGACTCCGAACAGAAGGCACCCCAGCTGAGGATCAAACCAGAGAACCTCTTGCTGTGAGGTGGCAACACTAACCGCTGCACCTCCATGGCCACCCAGTACTAGGTTTACACTGATTTCAACAGATAAAATACACTGCGTAATAATATTGCAGCCATACCAAATTGGATTCATGTGGAGTCACTGAAATTACTTTCAGTGATAGGAAACAAATTGATAACCATTCACTGAAACTATATTCAGCAAATACTACAACAAAATAGTTTTGCAGGGGGCAAGCATCCCTGCCACTTCAATGTAGGGGGCACCACCCACAACCCAGATTTATATAAACCATCTCCAATGTCATGAAAAACAGTGGAGAAAAAAGCAAACTCTACTGTGAGTAAAAGTAGTTTCAGTGAACAGTATCCATTCTTTTACATTTGCCAAAACTCCTTTTTCGAAATGACGTGTTTCCACCAGTTAAAAGTACTGTTATTTAGCTGTGTTCAAACAACAGCAGAGGAAAGAAACAATCTACAGATCACCTCCATATCCATCAATTATGGCCACTTTACTGACTGCGTGTACTTCAAATGTGTGCTTGTGATAAAAAACAATAAAGAAAAATAAATAAACAATAATAGTCAAAGTAAAGCAATCTCAGTAATATAATCCATCTTACATTACACAAATGCACACTAGTACTTATATTGACTGTTTAAACTGAGCAAACAACAAGAAATCAGTTACTTTCAATTGACAGCTTCCAATCCCTACCCATTGGTTATTGCTAATTCTAGATGTCTATCAGGTAGCAACGATAAAACAATGGCACCCATATATTGTATTTCAGCTTTGTTCCATGTAAATGGTAGTCACACATTACTGAATTCCAAGCAGCTTGATACAAATCACATTAATACTCAAAATGCAAAATAGTCATGAAAAGACAGATAATGACTGTTTAAACTGAGCAAAGAGAAATAGGGTCAGTTACTTTCAACAGACACCCCCCACCCATCCAGCAGTTATAGCTGCTTCATGTACATTTCAGACTTCTGACTATAGTAAAAATGACAGAGGTGTATAATATTTAAGCTTTGTTGTATGGAAAACCAGCAATGTATAATTTAAAGCATTGTTTGATGGAAACAGTAGTCAGACACTAAAGTATTCCAAGTCGCTTTATACAAATCACATAGATTCTGCAAAGTCAGAATTATGAGCAAAGAGCAGCTATTAGTAATATTCTCCCAAAGACAAGTCAGTATATTTTTATATGTTACTCTAATTAACTTAATAGAACAACAGGTTTTGCATCAACATGCATTTTCTGAAGAATAAGAAACACTGAACTCCAACATCTGGAATTTTTAACTGTAGTCCTAGGTGGTTTACCAGAAAATCAAAAACTGTATGAGGGTCAGGGCAAGCATATGAGAAGACATCAGGATTGCTCTTCAAAATCAGGGACAACTTAACTTTTTTTGTATCTCGATTCACTAACCTGCTATAATTTATTCAGTTCCACTTCCTTTCCTTCCTCGTCAAGTCAATTTCAGTTTTTTTTTTTTTTGCAATCCAAGCAACAGGTCAAACAAGTTGACCTTAAGGTGCACTAATAACACCACTGGCTACGTGGACTGGAGAGTAAGCACCACAGCCAGCTCCTTCTGATTTTAATCAAAACAGAACCTGGCAGGAAGTGGAGCGCCACGCTGAGACACCTACCCCAGTAGCTTCTGTCAGCTACCCATGGGTGGCTGTAGTGGCTGAAAGGCATTTTTGTGGCTCAACAGGCAGCATATGTTCCCCGCTTCAGCTAGACAAATAGCAGTACACCATATACACCTTGGGTTCTCCAAACAAACTTTTTCATTTGTACAAGTGTAAAACAAACTATGCTATTTGTTGTGCAGGATAACACAGGGACTCATAGCTCTCAACCTTTTGGTACGAAAAATCTGGACAAACTCAAAAATAATGGGGGCAAAACTTCAAAAATAGGGACACATTTTAAATACTGATCTTATAAACTTAGAAAGGTGCTAGAATAAAAGTTCTTGTTTACCATGCACTTTGTGAAGTATATAAACTGTGAAACTCAAATGACTGTAATTATTTACTGAATTCAAACCAAACCTCACTGATTTGCCACAGAAATCCAGAAAATTACAAATTTAATGAGGAGCAAACCAAAAATATGAGGCAAAAATCAGAACATTCTGCGAAAATATATACAGTTGCACAGGATTACTTCTGACCTTAGGGTATTTCCAGTGTAACAAATTATTAGCTGGTACAAGCTTAGGTGTTGGTATCCAGTGAGCTGAAGGTTTCACTCTACCATAAAGCAAATGCTATTACACTAAAGAATTTTGAGATAACACTTAAGAATAAGTCAAGACAGAGCAAAGGAAAAATAAGTGATCTCAATAAGCTCGAATACTCAAAAAAACTCTAAGCCCACATGCAAGTGCACTGCTTTAATTTCACGTTTCTCTTTCAAGCAAAATAGATATAGATCCTTGCATCTTTACAATAAAACATATATAGTTTATAAAGTCAATTGATCATTGCAAGGTTACATTTCCAAAAATATATCCAAAATTAGTATTCAGGCCAACATAAGTTTCTCTGACTGAATGCAGTCTATAGTGAAAATATCTTACAGACCTTCTCTGATATTCACTTTGGGTAACCATTTTATCATACTTTGGTTACTATATTCTTTTCTGAGGCCATGCATATTTCAGCCTGATATATCCACAGGAGACCAAAATTCATATGACAGAGGGATATGAATCTTTCCTGTGTCATGTGATCACTATTTTCAGCAATTGTTATAATGTTAATACAGGGAGCCTTGGGCAGAACAGATCAGATCATATAGCACAAGCTCTCAAGTGGAATTTACTTACAATAAGCAATGCATTTAGTCTATCATATATATCACACTAATATTTTTGAAATAATGAAAAATGCCAGAATATTTGACCAAGTACTAACAGCTTAATTTGATTTACACCTCAAACAGAATTGACTAGCCCCATAGTAAAACGTAATAAAAAGTTGAACATTTTCAGGAACCATGTAAAAATCTGCCATTTAGGAGATACACATTTACTAAGTACTGTACATACAGTACTTATTTTAGGTTTGTTTTCTGGGGTAGTGCATTGGTCAATACTGACAAATTTCAGTCTCAGGCTTGGTATTTATTTATTTATGTTTGTTAAACGGCCTGGTTCAGCTGAGATCCATTTCCACTGAAATAGGGGTGGGGATTCAGCTAACTCCAAGACTAAAAAAAAAAAAAAAAAAGACAAACAAAAACATCAACTTGCAGCTGATATTAAACCACAACATCTGAACACTGAAATCATAGCAGCAGTCATTAAAACTCACTGCTCTGTCTGCTGTCCAATTGAACTCCAAACAAGTACTGCTACTGACTCCCTGACTGTTTCAAATTCTCACTCTCTTTTTCCAAGCATGGGAAGAGAGTGATAAGAGAACCAACCAATCAGTAGCCATCCAGCCATCCATGTCACGTACGTGACTGGGAACATGGCAGTCCGATCCCCTTCCACTTTACTGCGGTTACAAAGAGCATAGACTTCTGGGCATCTGTACACTGATGCCTTCTCTTCTTAATCTAGACTGCTTTTACAGCAGTCTGGACTTACAAAAATTAGTTTTTTTTTAAACCTGGAACTCACAGAGCATGCGCAGTTCGAGTTCCGGGACTTTAACAGCGAGTCAGTCGGACTCGCAGTTGCAGCTGAGCTAAGCAGCCAGTATACAACAGTATACTAAATATTTTATTTTTTTAAATGTTGTTCTTTCTTTTTCTTTCTTTTCACAGCTGGGGGGGGGGGGGCTGCAGCTCTGCAGTCCAATGGCACGAGCCTCCCCTGGGGACTACTTCAGCACGGTGTAGTGCAGAATTAAAACCATGGTTTATTTAGGTAGTCTTCTAGTAGTAGTTTGAGTTGGATAGGTTAGAGGTAGATCTAATTTGCTGAGGGATAGAATTCCATTTTTTGCAAGAGAGTATGAGAAGAGACTTTGGCTAGAGGATTTGTGAGGTTTATATATGCTGAGAAGATGTTCATTAGATCAAAGTAATCTATTAGGGTGACAGGAAGGGAGGATAGGAGTACAAGCAGGGCAGTCATTGACTTTGTGAGTAATGTTGTGAGTGGAGATAAACTGAATGCAATCTAAGTGCTGAGGCAGTTTAAGCCAATTCGATGCTGTAAAGACAATACAGTGGTGGATGTGGTACCGATTGTTGGTGGCAAATTTTGCAACCTTGTTATAGCATGCTTCCAGCTTATTTTTGACTGTAACATTAAGTTTAATTAGTATGAGTGCACCATATAAGAGAGATATAGGAAAAGTTAGGTAATGGCAAGAGTGGTTTTGGTGGTGTTGCTAAGGAAAATAGTATGCCTGTAGAGCATTCATAATTTTTGGCGAGTCTTTTTTAAATTATTTTGAACATACAGGTCATATTTAAGGTTGTCATCTATAATCTCTCCAAGAAGTTTTGTATGGGAGACTGCTTCAATTTCAGTTTTGTTTAGTGAAAAGATTTTGAAATTCACTTTATCAGATGTGTGATTTGGGGAAAAATAGCAGTAACTTTTTTTTTTTTTTTTTTTTTAGGAGTGAGTAGTGGCTGGGCATTATGGAACAATTTCTCAACTGAGGAAAAGTCTTCTTGAGTGATATGGAGGAGTAGAAGCAAGTTATTATAGGCACATATAAGTGTGGAATCATCAGCATATTATATAATAGAGGCTGGACATATGGAAGTATAAAGGCCATTGATAACGATTCTAAAGAGGTGGGAACCAAGAATAGTGCCTTGGGGTATACCATTGTAGACTTGCAGGTATAGACTGAGAGTATTCTACCATTTTACAGACTGGAGCCTGTCCGTTAAATAGCTAATTAAACCACAGCAATGAAAAAGGGAATCGCCCAAGTTGACACAATTTATACTGTAGTTTAGGGTGAAAAATTGTACTGAAAGCTTTTGACAGGCCAAGGAATAAAGAGGAAACAAGTTTGCCTGAGTTGTTATATTTGTTTATGGTGTCAGTGAGTGACTAGAGGGCAGTAGTTGTACTGTGTTGGGCAGAAGCCATGCTGGGTGGATGTTAAGAGCTGTTCATGTAGAAGATAGTACTTATGAATTCATCTTTCAAGAATTTTAGAGAGGTGATAATATTGTGATAGGATGAAGATAGAGATGTCAGCTGAGATGAAGAGGGATAAAATAGGATATTTTCCATAGTAAGGGTACATTGAATTCAGACATTGAACTATAAGGATAAAGAATGAGTGTGCTATGGCATCGGCAGCTATCTATGGCTGTTCAGGAGGGAGGTGATTGGCTACAGTTGAACAAGGTTTGAGTTTAAGCAGAATTGTTGTTTATCATTGATGTGGAGGCAGGTCTTGCTAGCAATGGATATAGAGGGTAATTTAGGTTCAGGTGGAGATGCTGGGGAAGAGGGGGTAATAAAGGAAGTGGTAGTATGTATGGTATATAGAGGATGTTGGTTTTGGTCTAACCTGTTATTTGCTGAAGTACTAGGATTTTGTACTACTGCGAGAGGTGTAGAAGCACTGGATGGAGGTGAAGAGTTTTTAGTTACAGAGGTAATTCTTTCTATGAAGTAGGTATTGAATAAGATTGTAATTTCTAGTGGACAGCTATTACGAGAAGGGTTGGGTTCCTTGTTTGAGCTTGGATGTAACAGGTTACATACTGATGTCCAGAATTTTTTGGGGTCATTTTTGTGTTCAAGTTGTAGACGGCTATATGTTTTTTACTCAGATTGTACAATGCTATATACAATTGCTGGTTATAGGGAGTTTTAAGTTTAAGCCATTCTTTCCAAGCTTTGTCACCATTAGACATTGTAGCTTTTGTCTGGGTAGTGAGCCATGGTGTGTGGTTAATGTTCACACTTTGTTTGCAGAGCAAGTTATTAAAAGTATTGACTGCCTCATTGAATGAAAGAGTTTTTAGGACACACCATTTAAAGGCTTTCAATGTATTGATGAAGGAGTTTATATTGAATTTAGAAAGGTTAGGGGTTGTTTTTAAGTTGGTGAGTGTTAGGTTGATGGGCATACCCCTTAACTGTCCAGATTTTCATAGAATATCCAGATTTTTGCCTCATATTTTTTGTCTGTTCCTCATAAAATTTGTGATTTTCTGGAAAATCACTGGGATGATCTGAGGATTGAAGTCACCAAATAATGATATCAATTAGGTTTCAGACTTCAGATCCTTCAACAAATGTATGTTAACACAAACCCTGTTACTCTAGCAACTTTCTAAGTTTATAAGAGCAATATTTAAAATCTGTTCCTATGTTTGGCCCAATTTTGTCAGGCTTTGTCCAGATTTCTTGCACTAAGAGGTTTGATGTATGTTGGTGGGTAGTATTTCTATGGGTATAACCTGAAAAGGGGTCTACATTAGAACATTGAAAGTTTAATGGTTCTAATCACTAAAGGTTGACCTTTACTGATCAAACCATTAAAATTTTGAATGTTCACAAAAAATAAATTAAAAAAAAAAAAGAAAATCTAAAGGGTGTAGGCAGGGGAGCAAGCCCCTCTGCACCTCCCACACCCCCCCGCTACTTAAATATGCTAACTCCGAGACCGCACTACATTGAAGTAAATGGAAATCTCCCCTTACGGAGGTTTCATTTTACCCGTTCGACGTTCTGCACTTTTGCTATTCTCGTGTCGACAATGTCGGATTCGACATTGTCGGCTTTCGAGAATATAATAGGTAACCCCTGAAAAGTGGTCACTAAATCAGTTTGGATAGGTTTAATAGGTTGTAAATTTACTAGTGTCAGAGACCAGTATCCAGTCTAGAATTGCACCTTTACTGTTGGTATTATTAAATCTAGTATGTGTTTTGATAAGTTGTAGTAACTATAAAGGTTTATGCTATATGAGGGAAAGTCACATATAAGGTTTTTCTAGTCAATATTTACATGTCCTAGTATGATCTTTTCATAAGGCATATAATTAGTTGTCCAGGAGAGGATTTCTTCTGTAGTTGTTATATTATTTTCAGGTAGTATACAGACTGTAACAAAACATTGCTTTTTTAATTGTTCAGCTTTAGCAGTGATATAAGTATTTTGTCATTTTGGAATGTTGTGTGAATAGAGAGAGAGAGAGAGAGCGATTGTATAAACCTGGACAAATTAAGCCTATCCCTCCTGCTTTCTTGCGGTGCCTATTAGCTCTGACAATACTGTACCCTGGAGGGAATAGTTCAGAATCTTTAATATTAGGCTTAAGTCAAGTTTCTGTGATGACAAGAACATCAGGGTTATGCTGTGATATCCTGGCATGTCGCTCTGCAGTTTTGTAACAAGTGCTGCAGAGGCTGATAATGACAATATTCATTTTTTTTAGAAGGAAAGTGGAAGGATGATGGGGTGAGGGGGAGTTGGTGTGCAAGTTTTATTAGTATGGATAGGCGGTTGTTTAATGATAGGACAATACAGCTAGGAAGAGGTACAGTTTGAGGTGATAGATGTAAGAGGGCTAGTTAATTCACAATTTTGTAGGGGTGGTTCTTTGCTATTTAGATTAATTGGTGAGATTTTGGGGCTGGGGGTTGGGTGGACATCACCACACTGTGTGATTTTTGAGAGGTAGTGTGTTGATTTAGAGGGGGTGTGTATGAGATGCATTTTTGAGTGGAGAGGTGGGAGTGAAGTATTTTGTGCTTAAAATAAAGATGAGGTAAGATAAAGTGTGTGCAGTGGTAAGGAACCACTTCTTTCTTGGGTAACTTTAGGGCATCACTAATGTCTAGAAATTCTGGATGGCAGGGAGTGACATCTTCTGGGTAGTCAGTAGAAATCAGCAGCAAAATGATTCTAATATGTTGCTTTCCTGGTAATCTTATAATTTCTTTTATTTAGGCCCAAAGCTACATGCTGGCTGCAGTATGTGTTGTGTCATATGGTATCACAAAAAGGATGTTATTTTATTATACAGGATCTAGAGTAAATGGGAAGAGTTGGATTCATTGTCCATATGCCTAATTCATCACACAAATTTTCAGGGCCAACAACACCACAATGGCTGCAAATTAATAATGTCTATTAGTAAACAGTGGCTAAGGGGGTCCTGTTCAGTTCAATAAATGAAGAAACCCAAACAAGAGAAGAGGACAGATTACAGGTGTTCTTGTATGAGAAGTAGAACAATGTCTACCTTTTTTTTGCCAGGCATGCCACTCACTCTGAAAGTCTGTATATTCTGAGATAAAGTGGGGGTAATGTGTATCAGGCTTGCGATGCCTAGAAGTGTAATGCTATTATCAGGTCTGTTTGCACTGTTGTAAGTGATGAGATGTAATCCCTACTTAGGTGCGTACAAGACTATATATTGCATCACTAACATGTACTCATTCTATTTATTTATTTGCTTCTGTATACGAATGCATTTTAACTTCATTCCAATACCCGAAACCTAGCTATGTGAAATTTAATGCTGTTATGAGAATGGACAGCCACTTATAAGTAAATATTCATAACTGGTATTTTTTTAAGGTTCCTATACCAAGATTGTTTAACAGCAAGTCATTAAAGTGGCATTTCTGATTTATGTGTGCTGGATGAAAGAATTCTTGCATCTTTGCAGATAACTTTTCCCAATAAAAATTCAACACTGATGTACAATTAGCTTTGTTTATTTCTCTGTTTCCTTGTTTTGCATGTCACATACTATAGGTGGAAGATAGCGCTGAGAAATGAATGACACTTTTAATTGATACAGGTATGTTGTTAAATCTCATACCCTCAACCTCTTACTGCAAAAAATAGGGATAAAGCCAAAAATAACGGGGGGACAAAGTGCCAAAAATATGGGAACATTTTAGAAAATGTACTCTTTGTATTAGATTGTATTTTCTGCACGATATGAAGTCTGAGCCTCAAATGCCTGTTATTATTTAGTGATTGCAATCCTCAATGATTTGCCAGAAAACAACAAATGTTATGAGGAACAGACCAAAAAATAAGAGTTTGGTTTCTTCAAGGTCAAGGTCAGGTCATGCATACTCAACCTGGTGCTTTTCTTTGAGAATGTCACCAAAGCAATGGAAGAGGGCAAAATGGTTCACACTGCCTACCTTGAACTGGCCAAGGTATTTGACACAATACCTCACTCAGGCATTGTTGACAAACTCAAGAGGTTAGGTACAAACTCATATGTCACCCAGTGGGTAGCCGACTGGCTCACAGCAGGACCCAGGAAGTTAGAATCTGGGAGTCCACCTCTACAAAGAGGATCAGTCTTTGGACCACTTCTTGTCATTTACTTCTCTGAAGTCAAGGCCAATGTCAATAGTCTCTGGCTGACTACGTTTGCAGATGATTGCAAATTAGGAGCTGTCATTGAATCCCACACTGACACAAATGTCCTCCAGGAACGGCTGACACAGACAAATAACTGGTGTCAGAGCCATGGACTAAAACTAAATGCCAAGAAATGCATAATAGTATACTTTGGGAAGTCATTCACCTGTAGTAACTATCATATTGACAACACACCCCTTGGAGTTGACCCAGTAGTCAGGGACTTAGGGGCACACATAGACAGTAATCTAGCCTTTGACCATCATGTGTCTACAGTAGTAAGGAAATCCTTGTATGTTGTGCAACTTATAAACAAATGTATGGCATCAAGGTCCAAGGAAGTCATTGTTCCACTGTACTCGGCATTCATCAGGCCTATCACTGAGTACAATGGTACCTTTGTTATGTACCTAACCAGACATATACAACAACTGGAATGTCCACAGAGGTTCCTCACTAAAACAATACAGGGCATAAATAAAATAGCCTATGCAGACTGTCTCAAGGCCCTATCCCTTTATTTTGTGTTCTGCAGGCTTTTGAGGGGAGATCTATGCCTGGCATACAGGGCATTGTCAGACCTCACTCTGATGTACCCCCTGCATATCCATAAAACAAACAAAACCAGAATTACCCATTCTGAAGACTTAAACATTGCCTGTGACATAAAATGACATGCTGGAGAGACAGGTATGTATCCTAGAGACTACCCTGTCTATGGAACAGGCTCCCGATCCAAGTGAAGCAGAGTTCCTCCCTAACCCAATTCAAGTGTAACTTGGACAATTGGATGGGGAACAGGAAATTCATCCCTGGTTTGGCACCCACGTCTAATGGACACAGGCAGCCTGTAAATGGTTCATCTCCCAATCCCCTGCTTATTCTTATCACGGGTACCAGATCTTGTCAGAGATTTGAGATGCATGGCTAGGCTCAAAAAGACCCTTGTGATAGTTAGCCTAGTAAACATCTATGAACCTATGAACATATAAGAGACAAAAGTCTGTGAACTTTGCAAAATTCAGGAGAGTTGAGAGACAAATAATAAAAATAATAAAAAGAGGAATAAGTAGTACTGCGCCTTCAAGGAACATAACAATTGCAATCAACTAGCAGCAGCCTTAGAGGTGAATATTACGCAGTGATAAGAAGTGATTATGTGCTGAGAATCCACATTTAGGGTGTAATGGCTTATCCAATACTGAGAAAACACAGAAGGAAGCCACTGAAATGATATGTCACAATTTGTCATGGTTTTTGCATTTCATTTTGTGTAGTTTCAATTAAATCTAAACTACTGGTAACCTGAAAATCCCACAGAAACCACACATTTCAACAGCCACATGAATAGACAAACTTCTCTTTGTTTTGCATATTATTTTAATTGGACAAATGGACCTTAGACTCACTTTATTGTCTTCTTGTACAAACACTGTGAAAACATTTTACACTATCAGATACTTTTAACATGTTAAATGAGCTACACTGCTGTAATAAATGAGCAGTTAAATTTAAAAGGAATTTGCTTTGCAATGTGTGGTTTTAGTCAGGTTCATAGGAGTATAAACAGTTGCAGTACATAGCATTACTTACGAAAAGAAGGTGAACGTCTCTTTCAGCATCATATGTCTATGCTTTTAGAGCCTGTGCCAAACTAAGCTTCCAGGAACAAGAGAAAGAACAGATTTCATTCTGGTACACATTGAGACTGGTGACTTATTTTTTCAATAAAGCCATTTTTAAACATTTTAATTGAGTTCTCTGAGATAATGCTTACCATCTTACATTCATGAAATAAAGCCTTTAAGAACATGACTGTCTTATTTCCTTGAGCTGTCATTCCACAGCTGGGTGTAATAATTAATAACATTAGCTAACATGCAACCAATGAATGTTATATTAACTCATCTTAATTTGTGGTTTTTAGGGATGTGGCTTTAGCATTCTGAACTTGGATTTTTCTTATCCTGCTTTTAGATATCAGTAGGTGGTAATACTAAAAACTCATTTTTCTTTTATCTACCCCAACACAGTATGCATGCAATACACATTGTGAAAATCAATTTGTTGAACTCTGAAGTTTAAGCTAAGGTAAACCACATGCCTACCCTAAGCTGATTGCTGAAATGTTGCTGAAACATGCAGTCACTGTTAAGCATAAACATGGCTGTGAATGTCAGTGACACTGCAGTGGTGTTTTTTTTTCTGTGAGCATAAATAATGGATCTGACTGGCATAGATCAGGCACTGAGCAACACATGAAAGCTTGGCTATCATTATTCTGCACCTATTAAAATCAAATAGTGTCTCATACCTCGGAAAGAGTTTTTAATTCCAGAACTTCAGGAAGTCATACTTTCCACACTATGTGGCAAGCTAATCCTCTTGCTGTCTTGGGCGATGCAGTTGTCTTGTGTTCCTTAGCCGCATGCTTTGGTATATGAGGCAGCATGCTGCCCTGTAATTTAGAAGGAAAACTTTTACCACAGAACCTTGTGAGATGACCATTCAGAAAGACCACAACAATCTGACCAGTACTAAAAGGTGGTTTACCTAAATTCATCAGAGCAGTTCCATGTAATGCTGGAGAGTCTTGGTTTCTTTATAACAGCTGTGGTGTTTGGTAGGTGTCATGATGGAGAGGTTTGGTTTCCTAGTTACAGCTGTGGTACTATTTATTTATCACATACGACAGGAAAATGTCAAAGAGCTTTTATAATAAAGGGTTCCAAATCATAAAACAACCCACTAAAAATAAATAATGTATACACTCAGTACAGTCTCTGTGAGGTGAGAAGGCTGCAGCATATGGTCTTACAAGTGAATATTGTTTGATCCTTGCTGCGCTGGAAATGATTATTTTATACTTCGGCTTTGCTGCTTTCCAAATCTGTCCATAAGCTTGTTTGCCTTTTCCAGTAGATGCTGAGAACATTGTTAACCCCACATTATGTTTATTTCTTGAAAATCACTACAAATTCTTCAGTGCCTTTGGTGTGCTGTTTTGCCTTTCCATTTGTCTTTCTTAACCTTGCCTTCCAGGGTAGGAAGTTAACAATTTCTCATCTTTTTTTAATTATTAAAAGTAAAATGCAAAGAAATACTTGTTGTTTCTTGAAATTTGGTCATGCAATATCACTGCTATTTTGTTGTAATTTGTGCTATAGCACAGGAACATGTGTGTGTGCGTGTGTGTGTGTGTGTGTGTGTGTGTGTGTGTGTGTGTGTGTGTGTGTGTGTGTGTGTGTCTATGATGAAACTGACAGCAGTTTAGATGACTGCTGTTTCAATGAAAATATTTCACTAAAAGCATTTTTGCTGATAGCAGAGAATTCCCTTTTATCCACTGTTGTGTGACCTCTGAGTAGGGATATTTGAGTTTAGGGGTGTGGGGCATCCCCCTACATGGCGGGGTGCAAGGGGCCAAGATTTACTCCAAATTTCACCAAAAGTGTTTTTGGTTTAATATTTTGTGAGTATTTTGCTGTTGGAGAAAGCAGTGTTGATCTATCAACAGGACTCCTTCATGCCTGCATCATGTTTCAACTAAAGATAATAGTTCATAAAGTAATATTCTTATTCACTCCAGGTAAATGCAGACAATAAATGTAAACTGCATCATTGTTTGGCTTTATTTTTCACCTTGCTTGACCTGACTTTTCAAAAATATTGGGGAAGCAATACTGTAGAGACAAACTATATGAAAAAAGGTGTGTGCGCGCGTGTGTGCGTGTGTGTGTCTGTGCGTGTGTGCGTGTGTGAGTGTGCGCGTGTGCGTGTGTGCGTGTGTTTGTCTAGGAACACACCATTTTCCATGTTTTTTTCAAAAATCTCTTTATTTATATTTTCTTATTTATACATAATGCACAAACAACACAATAAAGACAATAGTCAACAATGAAAGTGGTACCTTTGAGTGATATTACATTAGACACTTGTTCATGTTTTGTTTTACTGGAAGACATTTCTCTGACATCTAAACATTGATTTAGCAACCTGTTAATTGGGATTGTTTATTGCATTTTCTCTCAGAGGATTTTCATCCATTATATCTCTGCAGATTTTTTCATGAGAGCTCTGGTTGTGAAAAGGAGGTGTATTCATGCTGTTTACTATTGTTTTGCTGAGGTCGAGCAACTGTGGAGGAGTGGGCTTAATCAGATTTATAAGGTACAATTTGTTTGTATTTCTCTGTGGATGTGTATCCTGATAGATATAAGAGCAGGGAGGGTGGACGATGCAGCTTCCCACTTTGGAGAGGGATGCAGGGAGCTTGCTGTTATGCAAAAAATAGGTTCACTAGTGTGCTTATTTATTTATTTATTTATTTTCTAACTGGTTATATTTTAAAATTGTAATTCCACCCTTATGCTTGTCCATGAGGAAAGCTAGTTTTCACAGTGATAGGCAGCCGAGGGACTGGTGTACTAACAGATCATTTTCAATGTAGTGAGTGTCTAAGGAAAAAGATATGCATTCTGTCAAAGAGATAGGATATATGGTCTCAAAGATGATGCTGGAATTCATGATCTGTCAGAATTACTTAATATCTGTAATCAGACATGTATCATTCACTGAACTAGAGGTCACTGGTTCATAGGTATTTACTAGGCTTGCAGCCCAGGGGACCATTAAGAAGACTTGCCAAATTCACCAAATCTGTTTTGTTTGACTTTCTATGCAATTGGAATTACTTTGGCAACTGCTCTGGTGTCTTCATTTCTTTATCTCTTCCATAGTGTATTCCTGCTACCTGTTCCAAGCACTTCATCTCCATCACCTCTAGCTTCCTCAGCTGCTTTGCCATTACTGCCCTGGTTTATGTGTCATACAACAGTACTGGTTGCACCACTGTTTTGTACACCTTACTTTTTACCTTGTTTGGCATTCTTCTGTCAAACATTACACCTGACATTCTGTGCCAGCTGGCTGCAGCCCCTTTGATTTTAGCTTTGACTGCCTCATTCAGACTTTCCTTCTCTTCAACCAACCCTTCTTGATACATGAAGCTGGTAACCTGTTCCAGAATTTTCCATTCTATCTCAATTTTCAGGTTCTTCTGGTTTCCCTTATTTGCTGCTGTTACAACTGCGTTGACTGTACTCAGTTTCATCCCATCTGCCTTCAGTTTTGCATTCCATTCACCTATCCTTTGCTGAAGATCTTGCTCAGAATCTGCCTGTAATGTCACATCATCTCCATTCAACAAGTTTGTTGATCTCTCCCCCTCTGACCTGTTTGCTAATGTAGTCCATCACCAGTATCAACAGCAGTGGGCTCAGAGCTGAACCCTGATACACACCAACTCCCACTGGGAACCCCTCTCTGAGGCCAAACACTGTTCATGGTTTGAGTCATTGGTTCATTGTACATAGAATGCACTAATTCTACCAATGTTTTGGGACCAGTGTTTTACTGCATAGTACCTCTGTATTATTAATTATAAATTAATTTAAAAATGTGATTAGGTACTTTTCTATGTATCTTTTTATATATGTGTTGGCTTAATAGATAGTTATATGACTAAATGAGATTATTTAAAATGTAAGGGGTGTAGTTACTTCTGATATTTTAACCGGAAAAAGCTTATATGAAAACATTAATTTTGTTTGTGAAAATTTGACTGCTTTTACTAAATTAAATTATGTTATTCTCCAAAGAGGTGTATGGCTTTTGCTTGACTAATTGATATTTTGTGGAAGTGGATTGGCCATTCTTTGTCACATTCTGTTGCCTTGGTACTTGTGCATAATCTTTAATTTCTTACCTAAGCTTATAACAAAACCCAGTATTAGCACAAGTTCTGCATTGCCATAAACCTTAGCTAGTAAAACAAGACTTTGGCTGAACCCTTATTCAGCCTAACTCGTCTCATCTCTATTCACGTTGCTCACCTCATTTGCTTGATTTCATCTTATCTTTCCCTTACCACAACCCGCTTCTGGTATCTTTCTAATCATCTACAACACATCTTCTGTCTCCCTTACCCATACTTCTCTCATATTTCTGTCTGTGCCTTACATCAGTCAACCAGTCTCATCACTGCACTCTTAACTTCCTTACCCTTACAGGAATTCTTTAAATCATTGATGCCTACTGTGTTCTCAGAAACTTCAGATTAATACCAACCTGCCATCTTAACTCACACACTGCGTACCAAATTCCAGTAATAAGGCCACTTAACCTCCTTCCTTAAATACTTAACAACTGTTCCACCACTAAACAGGCAACAATTAAAGATATGGCTTAGAGTACTATTCAGCCTATTCTGCCATATGAAAAATGTTTACATAAGCACTACTTCAATTATTTCATTATTCAACTGAAACAAGTTATCTGTTGGGACATCAAACCTAGCTCAGGACATGCTTCTGCTCAGTTTCATTTTCTTTTATTCCCCATCCCCACTTGGGCACATCAACACTCCCTGCAGTCCTGCTTTTTGATTCCCTCCATTTCCATCACAAACATCCCATCTAATCAATACCCTCTAATCAATACTTCACAGTCACCTAGCATCCACCCATCCTTTTTACCTAACGTAATGTCCATCAGTTCCAACAGCAACCTCCCACTGCACTTCAAGCTACACTCTCTCACCATCTACTGTACCCCCATTACAAATGTGTTTTCCAGGAAAATGCTAAGGACACCTCATCTCTGTAAACAAATCCTCACAATGGCCGCTGCAGTCATGCAAGTCTCTGCCCAAGCAGTGTAACTCACTTTGTATACATGTACAGCTAGCCACTTCTGTAACTATCTTTGTAGGCAGTTTCTCTTTCTAATCTCAGACAATCATTTTTAAATTTGTATCTCAGTTTTTAAATACTGTTCTCTACAATCTTGTTGCTAATATAAAAATGAAAATTCTCAGTAATGTCAAGACTATTACATTGTTCAGAATTCATTTAACCGAAAAACATGTCCCATATTAATATGTTTGCTCAGGGTGCAATTTAAAGTACTTTCTTTGTATTTCACAGACTTTGAATGTGTTTCACTGAAAGGTGCTTGCTCAGCATGACATATGATATAATTGCTTTGTAATCCTAGGTGTTTTTACACCCAGGTTGTAGGTGAAAAGGGTTTCAGAATTAGGTTACCTACTCAGTTAACAAGTCTCCCTATAGAAATGACTGCCGGAAAGCCCCAAAATGACAAAAAAAGACTGAACACACAAGTGAACATGAATGTTGAATATCACTTTTCTGCTTTAAAGTTGTTTTTTGCAGGTGACGTGGGGGTAACCCCCACACCCTTTAAACCAATATATGTATATATATATATATATAATATAATATATAAAATATTTGAGATCAATATGCCTTGGCCAAAAGGTAATACTCAGAGGCAAGTGATCTTAGACTCAATAACTGTTAATGATAACAGAGTTGCACAGAGATTGTGGTACAATGGGGATCAGGGAATGTGCCCTTTTTCCAAAGAGATTATGGTACAGTGGGGATCAGGGAATGTGCCCTTTTCCTCACTGTAGTGTGAACTCGGAGTTAGTATATGTAATTAGCAGGGGGTGTGGGGGTTTGGGGGGCTTGCCCTCTTCTAAATCTCTTGTTTCTTTTTTGTAGCTGGTTTTCAATATTTTAAGCTGTCGATTATATGGTCTTGACCATATGAATTTCAACAACATAAAATTTCTACCAACTAAAATAGATC
The DNA here is from genome assembly GCF_019279795.1 of Protopterus annectens. NCBI lineage: Eukaryota > Metazoa > Chordata > Ceratodontiformes > Protopteridae > Protopterus > Protopterus annectens. The sequence continues at coordinate 1,107,286,758 of NC_056729.1, read as the reverse complement.
CCATTCAGTACCTACCTGAGGGAAACTGAAGACAATCAGATGTTTTATGGCAAGTTCCTTGGTCTTATCAACAAACCATGCATTCAAATCAATAAAGTTCAATTATTTGAATGCATGTAGTGATTAGATATTTTTCTTTCGGCTTTTCCCGGTTAGGGGTCGCCACAGCGGATCACCTGTCCGCTCATGATTGGCAGTGGAGTTTTACAGTGTCGAGTTGCCAGCCCAGCGACCAACCTTCCACAGAAGGCACACACATGCACACACTCACACCTAGGGCCAATTTAGAGTGTCCAATCCACCTACAGCATGTGTTAGAAAAATATGTATTTAAATATATGTGAAATGCTAGTTTAAAAGCAAGGTAGTTTATAATGCATTTTATTCTATTAATCATATAACAGAAGGGATAAATTCATGTGTAAATGCAAGTAGCTTCTGAAACTGCAGTGTGCTTTGACCCCTGACCCTGGCAGCTGCCAGCTCAGCAAGCTTAATGTTTATGCTTTTCATAAGTGATTATCTGCTGGGTCAGGAAATTAAATGTGTAAATCTTCTGCTCCTTCCTGATGAGATAACTTGTCCTTGTAAATAATTAAATCTTCTGCTCTTCCTGATGAAGTAACTTGTCCTTGTGAGATAAACACACAGCTGGTGGAAAGTGAAACAGTGAACAAAGATGTATGTTAAAGACTGAATCTGCTATTGTATTTGAACTGATATGAGACCTTTAAGAAGTAACTTTACAGAAAGACATTGTGCCTGACCGGATGAAACAGCAAGGTTGTATTATTATCAAAAGGAAGTTTTTGAAAAATATACAGCTACAGCTGTGCATGAATAAAGGCCTGTAAGCTAAAGTGATGTAAATGCCCTGTGACTTGTAACGTCAGTAAGGTGGGAACAACTTGAATGTTAAACCTATATAAACTTGTGAACTTCCTGTATCATGTTAGACAAAATTCAGTACTTGTACGAATTTTCTCTCCTGGTGTACACTAGTAAAGCTTTTGAAACTGAACCTCCTGCATGTTGAATTCTTGATTTTATTTAACATTTTGGTCTTTCGGAAGCCGGAATCCCTCAGACAGCTGCAGATCAGAGTCTACCGGTGGTTGAATACTGCGCAGGAGAAGTTACCGAAATGGTTCTTCTTGGGTGAAAAGACCTCCTACTGAATTGTCGTTTAAAGAGGCTGGCCACTTTCTGATCTGTGGCCGAAGAGCGGACATTGGCCAGTTCAAAACCAGGAGGCTCAGGTAGGAAGAATTTGCCTTTTTTCTGTTTTAGATCAGGGACTAGGTTACAGTATATTATTGTCAAGATTTGTTTTGCAGATCAGGGACAAAAGGAAGTACTGTATATTTGGTCATAGATCAGGGTAACAGAATAAGGTAGGCAGTTATTCTAGATAAACTGTGAACAGGAATTGAGAATTTGATATCACATGATAAAAAGGGTTACGTAACATTTTTTGTACTATGGGAAATCAGTGCACTAAAACATTGTGAGATCCGCCCCTAACCGAAGATGCAAAATATATGCAATCACAACGGTCCGATAACGTTAGGTATTATACGAAATGGGTTAACAAATATGAATTTGATGGCAAACTAGATAAAGCTTCACTAGTTAAACTCCTTAAACAGCTTAAATCTGATGCAGGAGGCCAGGCAAAAAAGCAACATCAATTAGGTATTCCTCAGGCGCATAGGTGGATTGAGGAAGCAAATCGTAGAGAACAGAAGCTTAAAAATTCAAAAACATTATTTTTAGACAAAGAAGATAATAACTTGGTAATAGCAACGGCTCCTCCTCCTCCTCCCTTGCCCCCTCCCTTACCCTTTTCAGGATATGAAGCGAGTGGACAGGCTGGTCTGCCTCCGCGTTATCCTGAAGTCTCAGCAAGACCACAACCATTTGTTAGAGATCCTATTGAAACTAGGTCCCGAACACGTAAAACATATAGGGACACAGAATCATACCAAATAGAGAGAAACCTACAGGATGAGAGTGAGGAAGAAATGTGCCCACTTATAGAAGTTCCAAATCCTCAAGCAGGACAGGAAGGGCAGGACCCAATTGTCTTAGTATACAGACCATGGACACCGGAGGATGTCCGGAAGGCAACCGAGGGAATTCCCCATCCAAAAATTAACTTTGTAAAATTTTTAGAAGATTTACAAGGCATGAGGTTAAGTTACCACTTAAATGGAGAAGAAGTAGAAAAAGTAGTTAGACAAGTTATAGGTCCAGACTGGCACATGATTTGTGGCAACTGGAATCCTCATAATGCAGAATTTAAGCCACTCCCACATAGTGACGCAGAACTAGACAATAGAGTGAAGGGTCTTACAGACCGAATCTCTGAGAAATGGAAACCTAGAGCAGACTGGACTTGCATTAACCAATGCATACAGCAAGACAATGAAACAGTAGATGGATATTATGCCAGATTATTAGAATGTTTTAATAATCATAGCGGTATGACAGTTCCTGAAAATCAAACACATGATTCTTCATATGAACAGCAACTAAAAAATGCATTTTTGAAAGGTTGCATCGCTCCAATTAGTAGTTTCATTACGAAGCATATGATAGATCATCGAACAAGTAGATTGCAAGCCCTACTTGAATATGCTAGACATGCTGAGAGACATTTTAATAGCAAAAAGAAAAAGAAAACACAAGTCTTCACAGCTGAAGACGGAGCTGAAGTTTTTGTAGTACAATCAGGTAAAAAGGGAAGGAAAAATGTTCAGGGAAACAAACAGTCTGACAAACGATCAGAAGATTTTGAAGAGAGAAAAAAGAAAGGTGAATGCTTCAAGTGCGGAAAGAAAGGGCATCTAGCTAGGGACTGTAAACAAAATAAGAAAGCAACGACAGAAGATAAAGGGGATGAGGACTGACTATATGATAGTGAGGATACATCATATGAAAGTCAGGAATCACCAGTAACAGCTAGAATAGAAAGAACAAATGCCAATGTAGTAGAAGGGACAGAGGAAGTACAAATTGACTTAGACGAAAATGGAAATGAAATTTTAGATTTAGCATTGTTGAGCCTGGAGCTCTACCTAGCAGATACAAAACCAGAAGTGACACTTCTGGTGGAGGGAAGGGAAGTCAAATTCCTGTGTGACTCAGGAGCATCATGGACTTTGATACACCCCTCCAAGTTACCAGAACACTCTGAATCACCTGATTATATATTAGTAAAAGCAGCAAATGGACAGCTATACAGGGAGCCACTCTCCCATGATATAGCAATAACTGACCCTGTTTCAGGTATGACTCAGAAAAGTAAAATTGTTGTTTCTGCAAAATGTCCAGTAAACCTGTTGGGCAGAGACCTTATGCAGATATTTGGCATAGCAGTAGTTCCAACTATACAAGGTATGGAGGCACAGAGACAAATGGATACCTTTGTAGTGCGATCGGGGGGTGAAACTTTTTACTGGTACAGCCAGGACCTAGTCACGACTGGTCCAGGGGCAGTAACCGAGGAACTGATGAATGTAGCCATCAGTAAGACTCCCTCCCTTGACACTGATCGACAGCATTTGTTACACTGTACTCTACACTATTGTACTACACCAGGACCTGATAGAGAATATGAGCAAGAGTTGTTCAAAAATCGAGCAACTAGATTAGTGTTACAAACTTTGTATTGGGATACTGAGGGAAACAGTGTGGTTAGCTGTTCATTACCTCAAGAATTCCTTGCATTGTATAGATCAAACCGATTACCACATGTCAGCTTGACAAAGAATAAAAATGTAAAATGGGCAGACTTAGGAGAAAAGGTAACAAGATGGGAAAAACAGACTGATTTAGAACTATCAGAACAGGGAATACAAAAACAGAAGTTAAACTGGTTAACACAGACACACCCAGCTGTACACCTCCAATCCAGTGAGGATAGCTGATTAGCATTTTTATTGGAAGAAGAAGAGAAAGCCTTGAGTAAAATTCCAATAACTCTTTGGTCAACAGGCAAGTCAGATGTAGGACTTATTCAAACAGCAGGACCAGTTGCAATTACCCCAAAGTCAGCTTTTAGACCACAAAAAAGACAATACCCTTTGAGAAAGGATGCAGAAATAGGAATTAAGCCTATAATAGCAGCATTACTCAAAGAAGGAGTACTGGTAGACTCTCCTGATTCACCATGTAATACACCCCTATTTCCTGTTAAAAAAGCAAATGGGGAATGGCGGATGGTACAAGATTTACAAGCTGTAAATAATGCAGTGATACCTAGAGCACCTACGGTGCCAGACCCACATACTTTGTTGAATGATCTAAAACCGCAACAAAAGTATTTCTCTGTGGTAGATATCAGCAATGCTTTCTTTTCAATACCTATACATCCTGATAGTCAATATTGGTTTGCATTTACATTTCAGGGTAAAAGGTATACCTATACTCGGCTACCACAGGGATATTGTGAGAGTCCAACAATATTTGCACAAGAAATGGCTAGCAATCTGGCAGGGTTCACCCCACCGGGAGGTAGTCAAATTCTACTTTATGTAGATGACATCTTGCTAGCAGCCCCCACCCAGCAACAATGCAGGGAGGATACTGTAGCATTACTGAAATTTTTAGCAGCGCAAGGACACAAAGTAAACAAAAGTAAGTTACAACTTTGCAGAAAACAAGTTAAATACTTAGGATATGTAATACCAATGAAGGTAGGATACTAGACGAGGAAAGAAAAACAGCAATCTTGCAGGCACCCAAACCAGTAACCAAGAAGGAAATGATGTCTTTCTTGGGTACAACTAATTTCTGTCGGAGCTGGATACCAAACTATGCTTTGGAATCTGCTCCACTGACTGATTTGATATATAAGACACCAATGGCAGCACAAGATATTTTACAATGGACACCTGAAGCGGAAACAGCTTTCTGCAGGTTAAAACAGTTGATAGCTTCATCATTAGTCTTAGGACTTCCAAACTATCATAAACGTTTTTTTCAGACCATAGATTGCAAGCAGGGATATATGACGTCAGTATTGACGCAACAACATGGGGACAAGCAATGCCCCATAGCTTACTATTCATCACAGTTAGACCCAGTGGCGCGATCTTTGCCTCACTGTGTACAAGCAGTAGTTGCAGCTGCAATGGCAGTACAGGCTTCAGCCTCAGTGGTGTTATTTCACCCTCTTACATTGAGAGTGCCTCATGCAGTTGCAATAATTCTACTGCAAGAGAAGGTGGCATATCTTTCTCCTGCTAGACACCTTTCATGTATCACCATACTGCTGAGCCAACCTCATATGACAATTGAGCGATGTATGACTTTAAATCCATCGACATTACTTCCAACTCCTGCGGATGGCACACCACATAGCTGCCTGCAGGAAATTGAACAGTTAGCTTTACCTAGACAAGATCTCACAGATGTACCCTTGGATAATGCCGAGGTGACATATTATGTGGACGGCTCATGCAGGAGGGGTCCTACGGGAAAGAATCTAGTAGGGTATGCAGTAGTTACAGACACTGAAATTCTAGAAGCCCAATCTTTACCACATAACTTATCTGCACAGGCAGCAGAGTTGATAGCTTTGACACGGGCATGTACTTTATCAAAAAACAAGTGTGTAAACATATATACTGATAGTCAGTATGCTTTTTCTACAGTACATGTATTTGCACAGCAATGGAAAAATAGAGGAATGATAACATCTAGTGGAAAACCTATTAATCATGCGCAATTTATTTTGGAGTTATTAGAATCTATTCAGTTACCTACCAAAGTAGCTATTTGTAAATGTGTAGCTCATACAAAACAACAGGATAAGATTTCAAAAGGCAATGCATGAGCTGATGCAGCTGCAAAGCAAGCAGCCTCAGACTCAGAAACTTTATTTTTGAACGAGGAATTACAACCCTCTGAGATTTTAGATTTAGACATGTTAAAAACAATGCAGACGCTTACTACGAAAGCAGAAAAACAAAAATGGGTAAAACGAGGTGCAATTCTTGAAAATGGACTGTACATTTCCAAAGAGAAAAAACAATATTGCCATCTAATTTATTTAGATATGCAGCTTTGTTGAGCCATGGGCAGAGCCATGTCTCAAAAGGGGGGATGGTACAGTTAGTAAACCGAATATTCCAAACATATGGATTCACAAATTATACACAAAAATTTTGTGCAGCTTGTCATACTTGTAACAAGCACCATGCACAAGGGGCATTTAAAACCAAGCAAGGAAGTTTTCCTATACCACCATATCCGTTCCATACTATTTGTATGGATTTCATAGAACTAAGTAAGTGTGAAGGGAAAAAGTACTGCTTAGTTATTGTAGACATGTTTTCTAAATGGGTAGAAGCTTTTCCAACCAAAAATCCAGATGCAGCAACAGTAGCAAAAGCCCTGATAAAAGAAGTGATCCCTAGATTTGGCATTCCAGAGAGGATTTATAGTGACAATGGCACACATTTTGTCAACCAAATGATCCAGCAACTTGGGAGATTTTTTGGTATCTCCTTAAAGAACCACTGTGCCTACCACCCACAGTCAGCAGGACTGGTGGAAAGGTACAACGGTACCCTTAAGAACAAGTTAAGGAAGTTAGTTGAGGAGACCCAAAAGAACTGGATACACTGTCTGCCTTTGGCACTGCTGAGTATGAGAACGGTTCCAAATGTAAAGGGTCTGACTCCCTTTGAAATGGTTTTTGGGAGAGCATACTATGTGCCTCAGTGGAAAGCTCTCATGCCTGCAGAACAAGAGGCTGACAGTTCGTTAGCAGAATATATGAAGAAATTGTTAAGGAATAAGTCTGTTTTGCAGTTTAACTCTCTTTCAGATAAGGAACAGACCAGACCGGTGGAAGCAGTCGTGGGCCCTGGAAGTTGGGTGTGGCTGAAAGTGACGAAAAGGAAAAACTGGGTGAGTCCAAAGTGGGAAGGTCCATACCAGGTTTTGTTAGCAACGCCTACTGCAGTTAGAGTGGCCGAGAGGACATCCTAGATTCATTTGACACATTGTAAACTGGTAAAGAACTTTCAACTTGATAAAAACTTTGTGACTGATACACAACCAGACCAAGATGGCCAAAAACAAAGCAAATAAGAACTTAGATCAACCCCAGAGATGTTGCATAATCATTTTGTTGAGTATACATTCATTGACTATTATTGTGACAATTTTCCTCTTGTTGTGGGTTATCCTACAAACAACCACACAAGTGAAAGTGAAAAGGCGTGATGAAATGTCTATAGACTGGCATCCAAATTTTAACACATACCTAGCCATGAAACGTGTATATGCAGAGACTATGAACATTTCAAATTGCTGGGTTTGTACCACCATACCTACAGCATATGGAGGACTGTTAATGTCCACTATCCCTTTGGGGATAAATGAGACTTGGGAAAATTTGCTTTTTGACACTGGAACTGTAAAATCACAAGACAAAATAGCATTAATTTACCTGTTACACAAAAGGGAATTGTGTGCTTTTTTAAAAACGATACCCTCCAAGTAGGATGGAGTAATTGTAATATTATGATATCCTACAAGTGTTACATTAAAGTTAAAAGTGGAGGTACTGTTTGTAATACTAACTATGATTCATATTTGAGCACAATGAAAACAACATTGAATGAAGTACGACAAAACCCTGTTTTGTTTAAACAATTGTCAATAATAGATCAGAAAATGTTTCATGCAGGGCTAATGCGTATTAGTACTAAAGTAGAAAACTGTTATTTTATTTGTGGGAAAAAGGCATATAAATGGTTACCTGAGAATTGGTCTGGCAGTTGTTTTTTTGGGTTATCTGGTTCCAGCAATAAGACATACTGCAGAATTGCCTTTGGGTAAGATACAAAACGTGAGAGATGTAGCCCGAAAACCTGAAGGTCCAGTCGAGAAACCTGTAAATCCAGTTGGAAAGATCGAAGCTGGCTGGAAAGACCATAATTCCGTGAAGGATAAAGACAAATTAACTCATATGGACTTGAGTGACAGTGTTATATCTTGGGCAGGGATACTCCCAGCATATGGAGCAGCCAAATCGATCTGGGAGTTGAGAAAACTGTCAAAACTTCTCGAAGTAATGAGCAACGCAACTTTTTCTGCCCTTGAATTAGTGACTGATGAACTGAATGCAATGCGAACTGTAGTGCTACAAAACCGAATGGCTCTTGACTTCACCCTAGCAGCGAGAGGTGGTACGTGTGCACTTATCAAAGAAGAATGCTGTGCATATATTCCTGATAATTGTCATGAGATAAATAATCACCTAGAGGTAATTCAGCAAGTATCAGCCATGACTGAACCAGGCCCAAACCCACTGATGGACTTTTTCCAGAATCTATTTGGGGGGTGGGGTTCCATCCTAATGAATATTTTGATTGCCATTTGTGTGGGTATACTCCTGATAGGAGCATGTGTTTGCTGTGGAATTCCCTGCATGAAAAGATTAATCAAAGATTTTATTGATGTATCTGTTACTGAAAGCATGTATCAAGATATTGAGATTGAAAAATTGATCTCAGACGACATCTTTTCTGAAGTATAAATTAAATGACTCACCTAGCTGAAAATCCTAAGTGGAAAAGGTTAGGAGATGAAATAACACTATGTATACTTCAAAAATAGAATAAAAAGTATTAATAGGGGGGAAATGTTAGAAAAATATGTATTTAAATATATGTGAAATGCTAGTTTAAAAGCAAGGTAGTTTATAATGCATTTTATTCTATTAATCATATAACAGAAGGGATAAATTCATGTGTAAATGCAAGTAGCTTCTGAAACTGCAGTGTGCTTTGACCCCTGACCCTGGCAGCTGCCAGCTCAACAAGCTTAATGTTTATGCTTTTCATAAGTGATTATCTGCTGGGTCAGGAAATTAAATGTGTAAATCTTCTGCTCCTTCCTGATGAGATAACTTGTCCTTGTAAATAATGAAATCTTCTGCTCTTCCTGATGAAGTAACTTGTCCTTGTGAGATAAACACACAGCTGGTGGGAAAGTGAAACAGTGAACAAAGATGTATGTTAAAGACTGAATCTGCTATTGTATTCGAACTGATATGAGACCTTTAAGAAGTAACTTTACAGAAAGACATTGTGCCTGACCAGATGAAACAGCAAGGTTGTATTATTATCAAAAGGAAGTTTTTGAAAAATATACAACTACAGCTGTTGCATGAATAAAGGCCTGTAAGCTAAAGTGATGTAAATGCCCTGTGACTTGTAACGTCAGTAAGGTGGGAACAACTTGAATGTTAAACCTATATAAACTTGTGAACTTCCTGTATCATGTTAGACAAAATTCAGTACTTGTACGAATTTTCTCTCCTGGTGTACACTAGTAAAGCTTTTGAAACTGAACCTCCTGCGTGTTGAATTCTTGATTTTATTTAACAGCATGTCTTTGGGATGTGGGAGGAAACCGGAGCACCCAGTTGAAACCCAATCAACCACAGGGAGGACATGCAGACTCTGCACAGAAGGCACCCCAGCCGAGAATTGAACCGGAGAACCTCTTGCTGTGAAGTGGCAATGCTAACCGCTGCACCACCGTAGTGATTAGATAAGGAAAGTAAATCATTCTTGCAGAAAGACCCTTTTTAATTTCTCCAAATCTTTTGGGTCTCTTAATACCATGATGGGAATGGATCCCATTCTTAAGTCAAAGTACGATTAAATTTCATGAAATTAGTATTGTTTCATTTTTTGATGTCAACCAAAAGTGCTCTTCACAGCACCCGCAATGTGCCCAGTAATGACTCCTTCTATAATTCGTATGGAGTTACGTGAATTGGTAGCGTATCTAAATATGATATATGACTCTTTTTTATAAGACCCATTGCTCCTACTACTATCGGAACTATCTGGGTTTCCTTCTTCCACATTGCTCTAGTTTCTGCTTACAGATCCTGATATTTTATGGCTTTGTGTTTCTCTGTATGTAGGACACTGTAGTCACTGGGTGTGGTGATTTCAATGATCTATGCTATTTTAATCTTCTTTTCCTGGACCACTATATCTGGTTTTCTAGCATCTATCTTTTGAACTGTTGGCAATGGATGATCCCATGTGATGTAGACTTCATCATTTTCTATGATGCTTTGTGGCTCATGTTTCCAGTGTTTTTCAGCCACTTCAGCACCATAATGTTTGCATAATCCCCAGTGCAGCAGTCTTGCCACATTATTATCCCTTTCAGTATACAGTCATTCTGTCATTAGTATGTCACAACTAGCAATTAGACAAAACCTATATTTGTCTGTTTCTCCCACATGTTCATTGGACTTTGTAAACCAAGGTGTACATAGCCCACTATCTTGTGCTGCCAATATTAACCTTTCACCTCTTGGTTTGAATTCATCTCTCCTTAACCATTCCTGCGTTCGTTCCTGATCAACATGAGGTTCTTCCAGAAGTTTTCTATACTTGCAGCTATATTTCTGCATTTTCCACATTTCTTGCCTTTTCATCTGATCCTTCACCTTATATCTTTTGTTTTTTGGCACATTCAGTTGCTGCCTGAGTTTTATCTACTTCTGGTTTGATTTCCATTCCTGCTTGACGGTGATATGCTTCTGCTAAGTTAAGCATGGAAGTCATCTTATATTTAGCCTCCTTATGTTTCATAACTTTCATTATGTTTGGGTCTTGTGAGGTCAGCAGATATGTGTGGAGTCCCACAACTGCAGATCTATACATGTAATCAGTTTCAAGGAGGCCCATCCCTCCTTCGGATCGGGGAATATAGACCCCTATGTAACCTAGTGGATGATATATCAAGAGGAAAGAGCCATTCACTCTAGTCCAATGACATACTGAAAGGAATTAGATTTCTCACTTTCAACATGGGTCAGCTGCATTGTGGCAGGAAAAACAAAACAAATGTCCAACTCCCATGATATTGCCTTACTAAGGCCTATGAATTACCTGCTGCTTCAAGATGCAGGCCAAAATTTTCATCTAGATAGGTTTCCATAATCTCCAGGTTTCTGTAATAATCATTAGTTTGCTTTTATGAAGGAAACTGGATATAGGTTCTGAACTGACCTGAAACTAAAGAATATAACTCTAGAAAGAATATGGAGGGGGCAGGTCCTGTATATTTTTTTAAAGATTTCTGTTCGACTCCCAAGGTGCTATAATTAGCTGACACAACTGATAACCCAGTCATACCTCTCAACCTCTTAGAGCAAGAAATCTAGACAATGCCATCCATAAGTAAAAGTGGGACAAAGGCCCAAAAATAGGGACATTTTTTAAATATTGTTCTTACAGACTTAGCAAGTTGATAGAATAACAGGTTTTGCACTAGCATGAATTTTCTGAAGTATGAAACTCAAATGTCTGTCCTTATTTTTGAATTAAATCTTTAAAGATTTTCCTGTAATTTGCCAGAAAAAAAACACAATTTTATGAAAAATGGACCAAAATCTGAAGCCAAAATCTGGACATTCTGCAAAAATCTGTACAGTTGAGAGATACCCAGTGGAGCTTTACCCTCTGGTGGTGTTGAGAGGTCCACAAAACAGAGAAACACTCAAATACAGGATAACATAGAAAACTAACTTCCAACTTGTACCTCCTCAATGACCCTTCATAATCCCCAGCCTCCTACACCTAAGGAAAAACAGGAGGTCCAAATGAAGAGAGTCAAACTTGTAGAGGACAATCAGGAGATCACTGTGATGGGACACTTCAAGTGGCTACCATAGCAAACTACCTTTAATAGTAACAAAAACAATATAAAAACATATCTGCAGTTATGGCAAGTAAATGCTGCAAAGTTAGAGACTATAAAGAACAATAAAACTACAAGTCAGATCATACAACCTCAACAAAGGTTAATCTGTATGTATAGGTTTATAATAACCATCTCCCCTGCGAAAAAATGTGTAAGAATTCACAATATGGCAGATACTGTTCTTTTGCTTCTAGTCAATGAATGTCTTGCTGTATCATTCACTTAATTTCTTACAAATTCTTGAAAAATAATTACCCTTATAACAAAGCTTGTATACTTTTTAAGCTGTAGAAGTCACTGGAGTGGGATGGGATTTAAGTATTTGATGTTGGCTTGTTTTTTCTTATGGCTATACCTACAGTGCAACGCTCTGTGCAACTGTTACTAGGTGGCGACCAGAAGTTGGATACACTAGCTCAGCAAACAACATTCTTGTTTGTAGCTGGTGATGTAGCATGTGTGTGTATGGAAGCACTTTTGCACCTGGATCCATCACAGTGGTCAGTCTTGCCTGCAACAGCCTGCAAGTTTAGGGCCCCAAGAGAGAACAAAGGAGCCAGTCATTCAGTGGGAAGGATTTGATCAACACCGGGTAGAGGCCTGAAAAAAAGTGATCCTTCTAAAATGTCAGGTAAGAAAAGGTTGTAATTTGTGCAACTTAATTTAATCTACAAGATATATTTGTTTGTATATTTTCTAAGTAGAGAGATTCCATCTCTGTCAAAAATATACCCTAGATAATCACTCTGAACTGCACTTTTATTTACTCAGATATTTAATTAAGTGTTAACACTTATGGTACAGTACAAGAATTTATTATAATTTCAAACAGTTACTATATGGTAGCTTTTGTGTGATGGTTTAGCAAACAAAGTAATGGCTATAAACTTCTAAATAACTTCATCCTGTAGTTCTTTCTTTGATTTAATCTAATTCCCAAACTGTGTAACTTTTGAAAATCACTTAAACAGTACTCCTAGGTTACCCCTGCAAAAAAAAAGGCACTTGTGCCTGGTAGACTTACAGATTTAACAAATTAATAAAATAAAATTAAGCTTCTGTCTCTGTTTAATATCCTAATGCCAGATCCATTTTCTGTTGATTTTTTTGTTTTTTTAGTACCACTGGCTAGATAATGGACTGGTTTTCCAGGCTGTTGATAAACAGTGTTCTCACTTCATGTTATAAAAGTTATGCTCTTTTGATCACCCTGACCCTCATTTAATGTATGTTGAAAATAAAGACATTGGGTACTGGAATGAAGGCTAGAAGGCTGGCTTTATGTCATGATATGAGATGGAGCAGAGTGGCCAGATCAGTGTACCATCACCTAAAAGAATTCCTGAGAGAAAATGAAATATGGCAAAAACTTTATAAACCCTTGCCCCTGCTACATAAGGATAGCAATACTAAGACTAGATCTGTCACCCATTCTGAAGGAAGTAAAACTACTTGTGAATCATGTTTTGTTAATCCTGTAGATCTATCATTTATCTTGGAGGTAGTTATAGTTCTTCCAGTGAGGTTATGGCTGATCCAAAGACCAGGACTATAGTGCAGAGGAGGAGTTGCCTTCTGCTTTAGATCTGAATAGAGAGTGAAAAATTCCCCATTGTGAAACAAAGTCATTTGAGAATGTTATTGGGAGCAGTTTAGACTGTCAGACACTTTCTTGTACTGACCATCAAATTGTCAGAACTTTTCCTGTAAGAACCAGACCTTCCTGTTCGGCATCATAAAGCAGACCTTCAGAAGATTGATTCTGGAGCATTTCAGCTTATTAGTCAGTCATGAGTTATCCAGTTTCACTCAAAAATTCCATCAACTCAAGACTTTCTTGAGCCATAAACAAGGTCTGATTTATGGGATTAGTGCCCCTAATGCTAGAGCCATAAATCACATTGATCATTGTCATGCTGATAACCATATGTTGTGGGCCACTGTCTGCCTTTCTGTATTGTTTGACCAGCTGAAATGTCCAGTTGATTTCTCATGTATACAGAGAGATCCTGTTCTGCATAACCAGGAGCTGCTTAGGGTCTGGGCTAGCTCCATTGGAAAGAAGCACAAAACCCTGATAGCATCCCAAATGATTTGGGAAAGACACATACTCTGGGTTCTGTGGGAGTTCCCTGGGTGGGTAGGGGTGACTTGTTGACACTTACTTTCCCTTCCTTGGGGGGGTGGGTGGAGGAAGAAAGCAGCTTCATTCACTGCATGACTGTCAGTCAGTGGAGACAGGTATTGTACTACGCTGTAGTCTGGGCAGGAAGTGCATGTTCAGCACACTGCTATGTTCATACTGCAGCCACAATCTGACACATGCTTTAGAGCATACTTGAATCATCTGAGTGGCTTTGTTAGAATCATGAAAGTGATCTGAAAAGATCATTTGAGACTTGAACCCAAGACCTCCAGTGTACCATGCTGGTGTCACTGCCACTGGTCCAACAAGAGTCTCTGGGCAGATGGTGTTGAGTTTTCCTTTAAGAACTTCATCCTTTCAGCTTGGAGACCCCCAGCATGGTGATTAAGGTGAAATTACAAACAACTCATGTATACACACGCACATACACACACACACACACACACACACACACACACACACACACACACACACACACACACACACACACAATCACGCACTCATAATCACACACACACACACACACACACACACACACACACACACACACACACACACACACACACACACACACACACACACACACACACACAGGGAAGTTCCCTGATCTGGCATTGGTAGACTTAAGAAATAAAAGGAAAATATTAGCTATTATTTGAGACCCGAATCCAAGATTCTGGAATACATGCTGGTATCATTGCTTCTGGACTAACAAGAGCTTCTGAACAGATGCTGTTGAGTTTTTTCTTAAGAGCTTTTTTGTTTCAGCTAGGAAACCACATGCATGGTGATTAAGGTCAAATTACAAACATGCACATGCATGCACACACATATGCACACAAATGCAGAGAAGCCCTCTTATCAGGCATCACTATAATAACAGAGGTGAAAAACAAATGTATTTATTTATTTTATTTTTGCATTTGTTAACTGGGTTAGTCTATCTGGGTTCTTAAAAGCCCTTTTTCAGCAGAGACCCGAGGAGAAAAGCTCCCCCCAAAAAAGTTTAAGTAAACAAATAGTAAGAACAAAGATAAGCACAGATGACATTTTAAGTATACATACTTCTGAAGTAATTACATAACATGCAATAAAGGAATATAGAAATACAATACAATACATATATGTAAATTTTCACGTAGTATGGCAAGAAACTAAGCAGAAATATGATAAGACTAAGGTCAATACATTCCTAAACCAAGGTACTAGGCAGGAAGTAAGTAAATATACAGATAAAGTTGTGTGAACTTTGGAAGTTAATAAATAAATTAAAGAACAGTAATAAGGGATTATGAGAACTGAGTGTAACATGAGCTAACTAGTATGGAATATGACGGAAAAAAAATGTGCAGGTAGTAGTAAGAGAGAGAGCTAGAAGTGATACAGTTAAGTTAGGTTATCCCTGAATGTTTCTTGGGTATTAGTTTAGAGCATGAACATATCCAATTTGATAGGAAAAAAGATTTAAGCTGTTTCTTGAAGGCATTTTTGTCTTTAAGCAGTCTAAGGGCTAAAGGGAGTGTGTTCCAATTTTTTGCAACTGAGTGACAATAGAGTATTTTCCCAAAGGTTTTGTTTGGCGTATGAACTTCAATAAAGTATTGATTAGTACTTCTTAGTGGGCGTTGAGTATAAAGTGTCAGAGAATTTGCAAGGGATGGACAGGATTTAGGATTGTTTAGTATATTGTGGGCTATAAAGAGCTGAGATTGAGGCAGTAAGTTGGAAAATTCAGGCCAGTGTAAAGCCTTTAATGGGAGGCAGTGATGGGATTTGTAAGGTTGATTTGCAGCAAATCTGGCTACTTTGTTATATGTGGTTTCTAGTTTGGATATTAGGTTACTCTGTAGATGGGTAAGAATAGGTGAAGCACAGAGTAGGGATGGTAGAAGCAGGGATTGGGCAAGGGATGGCCTGGATGCACAAGGAAGAAAGCTTTTGTGACTGTAAAGCAGAACTAGTTTTTGGTGTTTTTTTATTGAGCTATGAATGTGATGGTTGAATTTAAATTCATCTTCAATTATTGCTCCAAGGAGTTTTGTTTGGGTGTCAACAGAAATTTTAGTTCCATTAAGGGATGTTACGAAAAGTTCTGTTTTGCGTGTTCCAGATTTTTAGGTAGGAAAAGTAGTAGCTTAGTTTTGCTCGCATTTAGCAGGAGTTGGTTGGATTGTAGCCAGTTTTCAACTGAGTGGAGTGAGTTTTGTCTAAGGGATTGTAGGTTTTCTATGTTGTCAGCAGAGCTGATGATGGTCGAGTCATCAGCATACTGAATAAGACTGGATTGGGGCAGGATGAGAAATGGTCATTGGTAAATACATTGAAGAGGAGAGGGCCCAATATTGATCCTTGTGGGACCCCTGTTCTAACTGCTAGAAAGGGGGAGTAGGAAGAGTTCCATCTAACAGCCTGGTGTCTATTAGTGAGATAATCACAGAACCAGGAGGTGGTGGAGTTTGAAAAGCCTAGGTTGGAGAGTTTATGGTGAAGTATGGTATGAGATATGGTGTCAAATGCTTTTGACAGGTCCAGAAAGAGGGCTGATGCTATGTTGCTACTATCCCTGACTTGAGCAGTGTTATTAGTAAAGGATACAAGAGTGTTAGCTGTGCTATGTGTGGGGCGGAAGCCATGTTGAGTTGGTGTGAGTAGGTTCTCTTGTAGCAGATGATTAAGTACTTACTTATGGATACACTTTTCCAGTATTTTGGAGAGAAGAGACAGTATGGCAATTGGTCTGAAATTGGTTGGCTCAGTGGAGTTTCCTCCTTTATGAAGAGATACTACAAAAAATTTCTTCCACATTTCAGGGACTTTGCCTTCTTTTATGGATCTATTAATCAGGATAGATATGGGGTAAGCTAGAGATGTAGCTGCATGTTTAAGGAATAATGGAGGAAGGTTATCAGCTGAGAGTGAACCAGGTTTTAGTTTAATTAATATTAGCTGTCATTTGGTACTCAAACTAAGACCTCCATCATTCTGTAGTTGAGTCAGTGCCACTAGATCAACATGAGCCACCAGACAGTGTGGAAATCCTGCATCTTTCAGGGTGCTGTATGGGACCACAGAGATAGGGCTAAGCAATAACTCTGATGAATTGATGGATGATGGCCTCCCATGACCAGCCTCTCTCCCATGGGGAAGAGTGTACTGCAATTTGAGAAAAACATGTTCCTTTTCATTTTTTTCATTTTGAAGATAAACCTCTGCTTCTAAGTTCTTAATTTTAGAGCAATAATCATCTACTAGAAGCTTCATCATTATCACCCTAGTGTTGTTAAATAGCTTGTTGTTTCTCTGTATATGAGTATACATTAGGGGGTCTGTATTACATTGTTGAAAAACCTCTTCAGTGAATGGCTGTTCGCTGACCACTAAACAGTGAAATCCAACTTTTACAAATGGCCATTTCTGCAAATTTTTTTCTAGGGAAAAAAAAAACGCTTGGCCAACCAAAAACCAGACAAACTTTGAAACCCTTCAAAGTGGGGGGGGGGGTTGTGCCCCCATGCCCCCCTAACTAAATATACCAACTTTGAGATCGCATTACAGTGGGAAAAAGGGCAAATTCCAGATGATGGCCAAGTGTTTTTTCCCATAAGAAAAAAATTCACTGAAACGGCCATTCGTGGGAGTTAGATTTCGCTGTTTAGTGGTTGGCAAACAGGCGTTCACTGAAGAGGTTTTTCGACAATGTAATGCAGACCCACATCAGGAACAAAGGATAGAATTTATTTGGCAATATCTCACTAATTTTACTAATTTCAATAATAGTCAACACGTTTTTTATTGGAATTAGTGTTAGATTTTTTTTTACTTTTTAATAATAAATATTTTAGACAGAAAAAGGGGGTAGCAAAGGTGGCAAGAGTGGTACCCGTATTTGCTAACTAAGTGGTGGCATGGTGGGAACAAGAAGTTTTACATATCCATCATTTATTTGAGAAAGTGGTGTTTTATAAGCATTTCACAGATGATCTTATTATTTATTGGAATGGAACCAAGGAGAAATCCATCAATTTTTTCGATGCATTAATCACAGTACTAACTTTTTAAATTTTACTTTAGGTTGTATGGTTAAGCTGATTCATTTTTTTAAATTTAACCATTGAATTGTATGAACATAATAATAAATTCACAAGTAGAATATGTAGAAAGGAAGCATTTGTAAATAATTACTTACACAAGAGTCAACACCCCTTACATATAAAAAAAGGGAGTTATAAAGGTACAGTTCATTAGCCTAAGCAGATTAACTAGTATTATGAGTTAAGTCTTTAAAGCAGATGTGGAACATCCAATAGTTATTTTTAGACAGAGGGTATGAATATGGCTTTTTGTATAAAATTGTGCAAGAAGTAACTGTTCTGAGAGGGGACAAAGCTAAGCCAATCTTGAACTGTATTGGGAATGACTTCTTAGAGTCTAATAAAAAGAAAGAGTTAGGCATCAATAAGTTAAATAATCAAATTTATGGAGGGGCATTCCCATTACCCATCACTTCAGATATGTGAAGTTGCAAATCAGATTAGCGTATTGCAAGGAACCAGGGTTGAATGAATTTCTAAATGTTAAATGTTTTTTACTAGTACAGAGAGTAAGACGCTGTCCGGTTCGATTCTCAGCTAGAGCGTCTTCTACGTGGAGACATGCGTGAATGGGAGTAGCTTCGTTGAAGGTTGTGCGTCAGGGCTGGTAACTTGGCACATAAAAATCAACTACCAATCATTAGCGGACTGGAGTTCCACTGTGGCGACCCCTAACCGGGAAAAGCCGAAAGACACAAGAGAGTATAAGTTTTTTGAAGTTTTACAATAACTGATTTTTTTAAGGAAGGAGGAAGTAAGGATAGCTATGAAGAGGATGAAGAATGGAAAGGCTGTTGGTCCAGATGACATACCTGTGGAAGCATGGAGGTGTTTAGGTGAAATGGCAGTGGAGTTTTTAACTAGATTGTTTAATGAAATCTTGGAAAGTGAGAGGATGCCTGAGGAATGGAGAAAAAGTGTTTTGGTACCGATTTGTAAGAATAAGGGTGATGTGTAGAGCTGTAGTAACTACAGAGGGATTAAATTGATCAGTCACAGCATGAAGTTATGGGAAAGAGTAGTGGAAGCTAGGTTAAGAAGGGAGGTGATGATTAGTGATCAGCAGTATAGTTTCATGCCAGGAAAGAGATGTGATGTTTGCTCTGAGAGCGTTAATGGAGAAGTACGGAGAAGGTCAAAAGGATTGCTGCATTGTGTATTTGTGGACTTAGAAAAAGCATATGACAGGGTGCCTAGAGAGGAGTTGTGGTATTGTATGAGGAAGTCGGGAGTGTCAGAGAAGTATGTAAGAGTGGTACAGGATATGTATGAGGGTAGTGTGACAGCAGTGAGGTCTGCAGTGGGAGTGACGGATAAGTTTAAGGTGGAGGTGGGATTACATCAAGGATCAGCTCTGAGCCCTTTCTTATTTGCAATGGTGATGAACAGGTTGACAGACGAGATCAGACAGGAGTCCCTGCGGACTATGATGTTTGCAGATGACATTGTGATCTGTGGTGAGAGTAGGGAACAGCTAGAGATATGCTCTAGAAAAAAGAGGAATGAAGGTCAGCAGGACTAAGACAAAATATATGTGTGTGAATGAGAGGGAGGATAGAGGAATTGTGAGGATGCAGGGAGTAGAGGTGGCGAAGGTGGATGAGTTTAAATACTTGGGATCAACAGTTCAGAGTAATGGTGAGTGTGGAAGAGAGGTGAAGAAGAGAGTACAGGCAGGATGGAGTGGGTGGAGAAGAGTGTCAGGAGTGATTTGTGACAGATGAGTACCAGTAAGAGTGAAAGGGAAGGTCTACAAGAGGGTAGTGAGACCAGCTATGTTATATGGGTTAGAGACAGTGGCATTGACAAAAAGGCAGGAGTCAGAGCTTGATGTGGCAGAGTTGAAGATGTTAAGATTTGCACTGGGTGTGACAAGGATGGACAGGATTAGGAATAAGTATATTAGAGGGTCAGCCCAGGTTGGAAGGTTTGGAGACAAAGCCAGAGAAGCAAGATTACGTTGGTTTGGACATGTGCTGAGGAGGGATGCAGAGTATATTGGGAAAAAGATGCTAAGGATGAAGCTACCAGGTAACAGGAAACGAGGAAGGCCTAAGATAAGATTTATGGATGTGGTGAGAGAGGACATGTAGGTGGTTGGTGTATCAGAGCAAGATGCAGAGGACAGGAAGAAATGGAAACAGTTGATCCGCTGTGGCGACCCCTAACAGGAGCAGCTGAAAGAAGAAGAAGACAATAACTAATTTTTTGACGGATTGATTATTTAAAATTATTTAAGAGCATATCTGATTCAGTTATTAATATGAGTAGGAACTTTAAAGTTTTAATTGACATAGAATGAGTGTTTGTTATTGGTTGTGAAAATATATGATTTAAGTGTTTCATTATTTAAATTGGGCTATTTTAAGGTAAACGTTGCCGTTTTTTTAAACAATGTCGGTTTTCCTGATTTCTACCAGCCTGGGCTTTTTGTTTTGGATTTTTATTATTTTAACGTATTTTTGTTTTTGAAGAAGTTCTTAACATATTAAAAGAATGAAAGCACTTAAAACTAATTTCAACTCTCTGTCATGTTTTCAGTACATGTTTCGTTGTTGGTTTGAGTTGATCCATTCTAGACCGCATTTATTTGGTTGATCATTTAATAATTGTTCCATTTGTTTTATGTCTGAACTTGTTTCTGTTTGCCTTTCTTTACTATGTTACCATCTGTTACATTGTAGGAGTGTCAGAGTAATCAGGTTAGCTTACTTATTGCAACTGCAGAGCCATTAAGAACACAAAGGCTCTCAAACAATGGCATTTAAATGTGTCAGGATAACACATCTGGTAAATAGTGCAGCCTGGAGTTGCAGCTAGGAGTATGAAGCAATGCTTTCAAGCTTAGTTGTCAGATGCAGACAATCATGAAAACTCCACTCATACATTGACACCTAAACTCAATGAAAATAAACATGTTATTTTCTTATTTGGCTTGTAGCATGCTTGTATATTTTTAAACAGAAATCATGTGTCTGTCTTTCACTGTAAATATTGGAGTATTATATGTCATGATGGTTCCCCTGCCTATGACATGAATTACATTTATTTAGGTATTTCTGTAAATTACTTCACAGGAAGATACTGTTCAAAATGCTTAACTTGCAATTTCTAGTTTTTACAGAGGTTTTGATGGCTGCAGAGATATTCATGCTCTATTGCATTCATCTCCAGCAAAAAATAACACAAAAAATGCAAATAAAGGATTTCATTTGTTTCAGCTGTTGCAAAAGTGTGGTTAAAGACATCAGTACTTGAAAACAAGCATTTTTAACATGAACATTTAAACTTAAAAAATGCAAAATAAAATCACATTATTGTCAGAATTAGGCAGTAGATGGCTTGTTAAGCCTTACTGATGGATTTCCTTTTTCTGGACAGATGATTTGCATTACACCCCAGTAGAAACATATGTTTCTGGAGAAGTACAAGGAGCCAGAAAAACAGAGACGTCCCAGAAGCAGTTTACAGTGTCAAAATGAAATTAATTAAAACAGTGTAAGAAACTTCTCTGTGTGGAAGATTTTCAGTCCATATATCTCTAGTTAATCACTGTATATTAATCAGATCAGACAATAGTAGTAGAAGTAGCGAACTTAAACTCGTCTTAAGTCAAAACAAAACAAAACAAACAATGTTGTTGTTGTATCTTTCGGCTTTTCCCGGTTAGGGTTCGCCACAGCAGAACTCCGGTCCGCTAATGATTGGCAGTAGATTTTTACGTACTGAGTTGCCAGCCCTAATGTACAACCTTCAACGTAGGTACGCCCATTTACGCATGTCTCCAAACAGAAGACGCTTTAGCTGAGAATCGAACAGGACAACATCTTACTGTGAGGCGACAATGCTACCGTAGCACCACCACCGCAGCAAAACAAAACAAACAATAATAATAGAAAATATATAATTGTACAGCACTATTAATTCGAAAATAATCCAAGCAAGGCAGGCAGTCTGTTTCCAGTCAAAAATCCTTTATTAAGTACACGGTTTGAAGAATATACATATACATAAGTTGAATGAGCAAATATCTGGAAGTTGGGCATTGGTTCCCAAGCATCAGAGGCATCTGTGTTTATAGAGCATAAGCTTATGGAACCAGAAACCTTTAAATTGATAAAAAAGTCTGCATCCAGTTTTAGGGAAGAAGCAAAGCCCTCTACTTCTAGGAAGACTATTGAAAAGAAGCTGAGGTTTGAAAAAGAAGACCACGGTTTGGTAGACTTTAACCAGATATCCTTTTCTAAGATTTATACTAGGGAGTATGATGATGAAGGTCTTTAAGTTCAGTCTGCTTCTGGCGGACACAATTTTGGGAAATCAGCAATTTTATTAAAGGAAATTTTTAAGTGGACAGCTAAAATCTTTCCTCTCTTAACTAAAGGTACATAAAGCATTTAAAATTGAATCAGCCTAAGTCTCTTTTTTTTACTCAAATAGTTTTTATTTTAAACATGTAACATAATGAGTACTTGTTTACATTGTAAATAACAGATTATTAACTATACACAATATTTAAATTTTGCCTGACACAGGTAGACTAAGATAGCAACAAGTTTAAGCTATAGGTAGTAAACCATAGTATAAAGTACACAAATTATCAGGAAGAGACTTGTTCCAATTGCAAAGTGTCCATCAACGAAATTTTCTCCATGGATTATTGACTAATGGGTTGGGAAAAGTTCCTAGCTCTTTGATTTTGATCTCCATTAGTGCTGTCTTCTTCAGTAAGTATAGAAAGTCCTCCATAGTAGGCAATGGCGACTGGTGACTTCGAATCAAAGGGGGGCTGCAGGAGACAGCTGAATGGGTGGGGTCAATGGGAAGGGGTGCAGCCAATGAGAAAGGGGAGGAGCTATGCTCAAAACCACAAAAACTAACTTTAATTAAATAAGCTGCCCTGGGTGCCAAACCGTCATTATGAGAGTCCAATCAAGACAAAATGAAGTGCAGAAGAATAAAAATATTTCAATGCATTGGCTACATGACAGCTTACTTAATATCTAGATGGAAACAAAAAGGTTGTGAGGCATGAAAAAATAAATTACTTTTTAAATACATTACTGGAATGCCAGTCAAAATCAAGTATAAGAAAAACAAGCAGCACTCAACTCAAACCACTTCTCCTTGCACTGCAGTTCTAATTATAATTTATATTCAGCTTTATTAAAGTACCAAGTAACACGATGAAAGTAGAAATCTCTGTGATACCCCAACTTGTAAAAATGTTTCTTATCCAAAAAAGACCTGCTGCCTGACAACTATCTACTTGTTTCATGGGGAAAACATGATCAAAGTAAAAAATGAAAAGCAAACAAGAAACAAGCTCAAGATACATTGCTTAAAGGATTACTGTACAGGTTATGGACCACACATGATTGGCATTCTGTTTAGTTTACAGGTAAAGCCTGCAGAGATGACTGGAAGTCTCCAACAAGTGTAACGAGCTTCTTAAAATAATGTAATCCTGTCCTTTATTACAAATACTGTCATATGCATTTCAATACCCAAGGCTTATACATTATCTAGTTAAGTATTCTCTGCTTGGCAACAACAGAAAGACTTTCAATGTTGGTAATTCTTTAACAGTATGCTTATTAAAGCTTACTTGCATCTTACAATCTCAGACAAGCTTACCTGATGGTCATTAAAGCATTGCTACTTAAACACAGAGCAACAGGTACTTTGAGTAATAAGCATAAATCAACAGTACAAAAATATGACAGAAACCAGACCATTCTGCGAAATCAAGGACATATGAAAAGCCACTGTAGTACTTGTGTCTACCTTGGATGGGGGGATATTCTGCACATTTACACTGCATGACTACTCCTTGCCTTGCTTGGACACATTCAGAGTCACTACATGGGGGAGTGGGGTGCAACAAGTATGTCACAATTTGAAATGTCTCTGGCTAACTGTGATGGCCCTGGCACATTTGTCATACCTCTCAACCTCAGAGCAAGAAATCTGGACAAAGCCATACATAGAAGTGGGACAAAGGCCCAAAAATAAGGACAATTTTTAAATATTGCTCTTATAAACTTAGAAAGATAATAGAATAGGTCTTGCATTAGTATGAATTTTCGGAAGGGTATGAAATCTGAAACTCAAATGTCTGTCATTATTTTCTAACTTCAGTCTTTAATGATTTGTCACTAATTTGCCAAAAAAAACACAATTTTATGAAAAATGGACCAAAAATGTGATGCAAAAATATAAAATAGCCATACAATACAGCTGGGAACCTGTCAAAGAAGGGACACTTTAATATTAGTACTGCTAACTTGAGCAGCTGACAAAATAAAAGAATCTACATGCATTTCTGAAATAAAAGTAATCTATAACTCTGATTATTACAGTTATTTCTTAATTGTAAACCCTCCATGTTTTCTTCCAAAATTGCTATTTTGCAGAGGGATTATTAGGGGGAACAGCAACATTTTGAGCCAAAATCGGGGACAGTTGAGAGGTTTGGTTATGCCTAATTCTATAAAGCAATTTATTTGCATGTACCTCTCAACCTGTTAATGCAATAAATCTGGACAAGGCCAAATATATTGGGGGAACATATAAACAGTACTAAAAATTGCTCTTGTATAAACTGAGACAGTTGATAGAATAACAGGTCTTACTTTAGCATGCATTTTTCTGAAGGTTATGAAGTCTGAAACTCAGTGTGTCATTATTTAGTGACTTAATTCCTAAATGATTTGCCAGAAAACCACAAATTTTATGAGGAACAAACCAAAAATAAGAAGCAAAAATCTATTCATTATTTGAAAATCTGGACAGTTGGGAGGTTTAGTTCAGCTGGGGCTGTCTTTGAGTTTGCCGCCCTCCCCCCTCACAAAATCATGGTCGAATGGAGCCTCCCCTCTGCAGCCATTCCAATGATCTATTACTTGGCTATTTCACTCCATTTACCATAAACACTAATGTGCATACTGCTTTACTTCTATGATGATTTGGACTTCATTTGAAAGTTTTATTTTGCATTTTACAGCACAAACACAAAGGCATCTGCTAAACAAAGCAATGCAGTCTGACAATGAAAACAGACTTAGCATTAAAACTTCACTGCCCTTGAAACTCACATTCATTGAAACAGCATTGAAACCCACATTCAAAGAAAATACATTTTGCCAGTGGCAGATAAAGATTAATTCTGGGCTGTTTTCAAATCATAGGCCCCTTGCATATGAAACATACATGTGCTCTTTGATACACCTTCCTGATTGTACTAAATTATATTCCTTGTACAATACAGTACAGTTGTTAGAGGGCATTTTAAATTTATTAAACAATGAAACAAAACAAATGCACCAATAATGACAAAACTGCCCAATTCAGAACATTTTTCCAGTAAACAATGAAACAAAATGCATGCATCCATAATGACAAAACTGCCCAGTTCAGAACATTTCCATCATAAACGTCTACTCAAACTTCTACAGTCCACCATTATCAGTAAATATGCACAATTCTACAGTCCACCATTATCAGTAAATATGCACAATTCTACAGTCCACCATTATCAGTAAATATGCACAATCTCTGAAGAAGTAAAAGTCATCTAAATAATTCCACATTAAAGAAATCTGTAACTAATGAAGAGGTTGCTGCTAGCAAACACCTTTATATTTAATGGTTTCATCGAAAAATAAGTGTCTGTTGCCCCTGAGGAATAAATTGCCTATACAAATGATAAGCTAGTAATATTACAATAGGAAATGGATGGCAAACTGATAACAGGCTCATAGTTAGTATCTTCGCCAAGGAGGACATTCTCAGTACAGCAGCATCCACCCCTTGTGGGAGTAGAACCCACAGCCTTCTGCATCAAAAGCAAGTACACAACCTGTTGTGTTATTAACAATGCAAGCTGACTTAGCATAAGCAGCACTAAACTTCTCTTCCCCTGCAGCTATCAGCTCCTTGTAAAATCTACTCAATACTCAACTGCATCTCAACTTCACAGCACAAGAAATCTGGAAAAAGCCAAAATTTATTGGGGGGGGGGGGTCAAAAGCCCAAAAACCAGGGACACATTAAACATTTGCTTGTATAATCTTGGAAAGTTGCTAGAATAAAATGATGTGTTACCACCATACATTTTACTGCCAAGGTCCCTGTGAAAAACAGTCAGAGCAACATACCACTATGCCATATCAGCTGCTTTGTGAAAGAAAATCAGCTGCTTTGTGAAAGAGAGGAAGACTGAAACTTAAATGGCTATCATTTAGTGAATTCAGTTCTCACCATAGCTGTCAACCTCTTAGCAAAAAACACCTGACCAAACCCAGTAATGAGGGAATACAGCCCTGAAACATATTCAGTGAATTCAGTTCTTGCCATAGCTGTCAACCTTAGCACAAAAAACATGGGCAAAGCCAATAATGGGGGAATACATCCCCAAAATAGGGACAAATTTCAAATATTCATCTTATAAACTTAGACAAATTGCTAGAATAAAAAGGTTGTGTTACTATGTATTTTCTGAAGAATATGAAGTTTGAAATTCAAATGCCTGTCAATTTTACTTCTGACGTTACAAAAACAATTTTCAGCAGAGGCCCAGGGAGAAATAATGCAGACATGTCTTTGTAACATGGCAGGACACAAAAGCAAACCCACACAAACACAGGGGAGAAGATGCAGACCCCACACAGAAGGCACCCCAGCCAAAAATCAAACCTGAAAACCTGCAGCTGTGAGGCAACAATGCTACCAATGCACCATCAAATATCATGCATTTAAACATTTAGAAACCACAGATATTATGAGGTATAGAACAGATCAAATATGAGGCAAAAATCTGCAATTTTTTTACAAATGGTGGCGGTTAGGGAATTCAGGCCCTTAACACCTGCATACAAGGAAAAGGGTTCAAGCCTGAGGTATTCTGTATATAGCAACTGGGGCATTTTATACACACACAATCCCGAACACAGTAGGGGCCAAGATGCCTTTCCTCCTATCTAGACTGCTGAGAACTGGGAATTTACTGTTTGTGTTTCTCTATTTTATTTTTATTTGTTTTTTAGGTGGGAGGGCTGCAGTCTTGCAGTCCTATAGCACGAGCCACCCCTGATAGTGGGCGCTGTATTGGAATTCCCCTGCCAAGCAGAGTACAGAAATGATCCCCGGGGTGAATTTCCTATCTCCCATCCAATCATCAAGATTTTTCTTGAAGAGTGCTAATGAGGAGCTTTGTTTGATATAGATAAGTAGTTTGTTCCAGAGTATGGGAAGTCTCTGGGATAGGAATCTATCCCTCTAGCATGTTCTGTTTATTGTGGTGACAAGGTTTAGGTCACTAGAGTGTGTAGCTCGGAGGGATTGGGATTTCTTTATGTGGAGCATGTTCAACAGCTCTGGGTTTGACATAGCTTTGTATGTTAGGCAGAGATCGCCTCTGAGTAGGCGATATGCGACAGAGTAAAGCTGGAGTTTTTTGAGACAGTCTGCATAGGGCATCTGTTTGAGGCCAGTAATCCTCTTTGTGAGGTATTTCTGTGGCCTTTCCAGTTGTTGTAGATGTCTTGTGATATACATACCAAAAGGGGCATTGTACTCTATAATGGGTCTAATCAGTGATGAGTAGAGGGTAACAATGACCTCTTTTTTCCTGGATGAGAAACCTTTTGTGATGAGGTGTGCCATGTAAAAGGATTTCCTGACTACTGTGGTGATGTGATTATCAAAGGAGAGACTACTGTCCACCTGTGTCCCAAGGTCTCTTATCACACTTTCAGTGTTAAGTAGACTACCGCCTATATGGCAGTTCATGGGTACAGAGTTTTTACCAAAAAGGATGACAATGCACTTTTTGGCATTGAGCTTGGGGCCATGGCTTTGACACCAGGCATCTGTCTCAGTGAGACCTTTTTGTAGGATGTCCACATCGTTAGGAGATTTGATACCAAACAGGAGAGGACCTAGGACTGAACCCTGTGGTACTCCACTTGTTACTGGTCTGAAGTTGGATTTAGAGTCTGCTACTTTCACAGTGTGGGTTCTGTCAGTGAGCCAGTTGGTAACCCATCTTGTGACATAGGGATTTATACCTTATTTAGTGAGTTTGTCTATAATTCCAGAGTGGGGGATGGTGTCAAAAGCCTTGGCGAGATCTAGATAGGCTGTATGAACCACCTTACTCTCATCTACGGCTTTGGTGACCGCTTCAAAGAAATCTATCAGGTTTAGGAGACAGGATCTGCCTTTTACAAACCTGAACTGGGTAGGGTCCAGAGTTTGGAGATTACCAATGTCATTGTTTATAAGTTCCATAATGATACGCTTCATAGCCTTGCACACTAGGCTCATCAGGCTAATGGGGCAGTAGTTACCGGGGTCCATTGTGGCTCCCCTTTTATGGAGTGGGATAACCGTTGCTGTGTGCCATTTAGTGGGCACAAAGCCTGAGGTGAGGCTATGATTGAACATGGTACTTAGGTGAGGTGCCAGTTCATTCTGTAGTTCATGTAGAATGCAGCCTGGGATGTTGTCAGGTCCCATGGACGCTGTGTTCTTGGCTTTGGAGAGTGTGTTTTTTACCTGTGCAGCCATGATTACAGGTACTGTGCATTCTTGTGGTATAGAGATGGGCCCTTTAGGGGATGAGAGAGGGGTAAAGTTATTTTTTTTTTTAGGTTCATAGGTTAGTACTAAGCTAACTGCCCTTGCGAGCCATTTTAAGCCTAGCCAGTTATCCCTTGTGAGACTCAAACCCTGTACCTTGTGTTTGTAAGGCAAACACCTTAACCATTAGGCCACCCATGAACTGAACCTATCTGCCAGGATGATGACAATATCAGTTGGTTCTGTATATTTAGTGCCATTGTGCTGTAACTCAGTGCACATGAGTGCTAGATGGTCTGTGCTGTCTATCTTGACCTTGCTAAAGCCTTTGACAGCATTCCCATATATTAGCATCCTAAACAAACCCTCCATTCTTACAGCCAGACCTTACATTGTCTATTTGATAACTTGGCTTATGGACCAAACTCTTAAAGTCCAAGTAGTGGGTTCTCAAGCAGTACAAATGTTTCAAGCCATGCCCCACAAGGGTCAGTCTCTGGTCCCCTCTTATTTGGCATTTGCTTGCCAGATGTAAATTTTAAGCTTTATGGGTATCCAAGTTTTCAAGCAACTGCAAACTGGGTGATGTTGTCAGCTCGCCCCATTCTACTCAAAATCTCCATCAAGGCCCAACTCAGACCCACACTTGTGATGCTTATGGGTGCACTCTAAGTTTTGTAGGAGTAGTATCCCTTCTTACCATTTCACTAGTATTCTTCCTAAATCAGATCCCATTCTTAGATGCCTGGGTAACCACATTAACAATGAGCTTTCCTTTCACTAGCACATCTCAAATGTGATTAGAAAATCATTATGTCTTGCACAGCTCAGCTGTAGCAATATCTCTTCTAAGTCCAAGGATGTCCTTATCGCCTTTACTTCTCTCTCATATGAATCCTTATCAAATACAGTGTCCCATTTGGAATGTATTTCTTTAAGCACTTAAAAAAACTTAAAAGGCCTAAACAGAAAAATCTCTGATTATATAGTGCTTCCACACAGCTACTGTATTCAAGATGGAATAGAGGCATATGAAAAGGAAAGAAATGTATTCCCAGGAAGGACAAAAGTTCTTGGATGGTTATTGTATCTGACCCTTATGAACTGGCACCTCATGTTTAACAACAGATTTTATAAGCAGACTACTGGGATACCTATGGGGTGGCCATAGCCCCAAATCTGACCAATGATGCTCCGGAAAAATGTGACGAGGAGAGGGTAGCAGTGTACCAACGTCCCTGTTTTGCATTGATGAAATGCTATCTCTGTTTCACTGATGATATCTTTGTCATCTGGGAGAGGGATGAAGCCACACTGAATGACTTTTACAACCATATTAGTATTTTTAGCTTCGTGAGATTTACAGCCTCTCTCAGCAAGTCTTCAGTCAGCTTTTTAGACATATCCATATCTAAGGACACTGAAAACTAATGCCTCTCCAATAACCTGTTCCGAGAAAAACAGAGTTAATATGCAACTACACAGTAAAAGCATGCATGTTCGGATCACTAAGAGACCTATGAAACTATTAAAGAGAAATGTTGTAAAATCTCAGGGGGTGAGAATTATATGTGTTCCTAAGCAGCTTAGATATTTCATCACAAATCAAATCAGCCTACACCAAGACTTCTTAGCTTGGACATGCAGCAGTCGAATACTGAATTCCATCCTCAACCTCATCAGAACTTTAAAGGAGGCAGGGGACCCAACTTTGAGGGAACCCCACTGGGTGACTCCTAGGGCTAAACAGAAAGCACCAGGATCCACAGGAGGACAAAAGAAAAAAGAAGCATGCACTCACTTTTGCAGTAGATTACAAAACAATCAGAAAGATTATGACCAACAACTATGTGATGATTACAGACAATAAACAACTGGAAAACTCTTAAGATTTCATCCTTATTTTGTTTTTAAGAGAGACAAGAACATTAGGGACTGAGTAAAGTGCAAATTCAGACAAGGGGAGGCCGTGTGGCCCCCATTTTCCATTTGCAGTAAATGCATGAGTGATAAGGACTACTTCTTTTGCCCAGTAGTCAAGAGAAAAATCAACAACACTTGTTCTGGTAATGGCAACACTGCTTATGTAGTATACCATGCACAGTGTAATGGTTGTAGTTGTTTTTACATAAGGAAAACTATGAACAAGTTCAAAATCAAGGTGGCATACCACCTTTCTGACATCAGACCCCAGATCCTTAAAAACAACTAGCAAAGCACTGCCATGATTTCCCAGACCATGGAGGTTTCCACTTCCATATCCTGGACAAGCTCACTATGGGTCCACTCCAAGGAAACAAAAATTCTAACCTCGAAAAAATTTACTTAAGCTGGCTGATCAGACTGGATGCCCACCATAACCCTGGTCTAAGCACAAGCATTTCCATTAAGGAAACTAAACCATAAATCATACAGTTAAAAGACCTATATTGTTTAACCCAGGACTTAGAAATAAACTGATAATTAACTCTAATCACTGTTTTTACTATGAAAAAGCCAGTCAAAGAAATTAGATCTGTAGATCACTGCATTTACCTTGGTATGGTTTGTCTGGTGAACTAGCAACAGAGGAAACAAGCCTCTCTGTTTCTTTTTCTTTTCTTTTCTTTTTTTTTCTTGTTTTTCTGTGATCTCAAGATATGTACAAATGCAAACAGTAACTGTAAGGAGTTTGAAAATGCTTTTTACCTCATGATCTGTACAAACTTAAACAGCAACTTTCAGTTATTTGAAAATATTTTCTACAGGTCATTTGAGACTTTCTTGTTAGGAATGAAAAAAGGGGGCCAAACAATAGCCTCCAAGTTTGATTGACAGCCCACACCCATACTGATTGCATTAGCCTCTTACATCATCTAACCCCGCCCAAGGCCCCAGGGCACCACCTCCTCTCTTAGGACACAGGTCAACTGCCTTCTACCTGATCAATTCCAGTTTCCAGTCTTTTATCTAGCCAGGCACAGAGCTATTTAGTCCTCTTTTGTACTGACTTCATCACCTGGACCCTGAAGAGAGGAAGAATCTGAACAGAACAGCATTGAATTCACCACCTGGGACCTGAAGAAAAGAAGAATCTGAACAGAAGAACCCTCACTAACTACTAGACCCAGGAAGAGGCTTGATAGTGAATATCCCAGACTGGAAAACCATACAGCCAAGCTCTGAGACTAGGGGCATTTTCCCTCTCAATACAGATACCCCACAGCAATCAGGTATAGATGTTCTAGCCACTTGGCCTACATTTAACAACATTTCATTAATTCACAGTACCACAAAGATTGTTATCCCAGGACCTCGTACCACGCCCTGGCTTATTAAAGATTTTGTATACTCTGCAGTTATTCCATGGGCCAAACAATCCTATACAAAAGGTTCTGAAGTCTCAAGCTTTACTTACACTGTCCTCCTACTTGGGCACACATTTTAGGTAAGAATGAGGCTCCACAGACTGCTGAGCTGGTAAATCATCACAAGGGATCCAGTCCTGGTTTTTCTGTCTCCCAGCTTTTCCTTCAATCAGTTCCCCCGGACTCTCCCACCATTATCTGTGACTGTCTTTAAATATCTGACCTGTTGAATGTAATGTATTAGAGCAAGAACACTCATCTATCTACCTACTTAATGGAATAAATTGCTGCTTGAAGCTTCAACAAAGCATCGTTATTCCTCCCACAGGGAGGGTATCAGAGAGCAAGTCTTCTAGATCTGCCGGCTGAAGTGATTTTATCTGGAATAATCCTTTGTCCTCTGTTTCTTGTTATTCCTGTCATCCTATGGGTCACAGGTGGTATACCAAACCTGATTCGAGCTTTCTGGATTACTTGTGTTTTATGTTGCTACCTATTGAGATAAATAACTTGATCATGGTTCTCTTTAATGCTCAGAACATAAACAAACAGATGCTTAACCTCGTGGCTTTTCTGACTATGGAGTATGTTGAGGTTTGCAGTATCACAGAAACTTAGCTTAAGCATCCATCCAATACTAGGAAACATTTATTGGTATTACATATTCCATTCCTACACATCTGTAAAAACTCTGAAGCATATTAACTCCCTAAAGACAATTTCAGTGAGTGCTAATGCATTGAAATGCTTACAATGAAAACCACTTTCAGAGAACTCCAAACAAAGACTTTATTCTTGAGTTTCCTATTTAGTAAGAAATTTTCAGACACTTGCAACTTATATATGCCAACTCTATTGTTAATACTAAGGGGAATTGCAACTCATTCCTGGGAGGTAAATATCCCCTGTACAGTTCACTTGCCTGGTAAATCAAAGTACAATACTCCCATGAACAGCCTCCTGGCAAAACACCTGCTTCATTTCAAATAGGATGCAAAGAATCCACAGTAAAGAATTAAAGGCTTTGCATTGTGTATTACTCAGATATACTGACTAAGCTGTCCCTTTTCTCTGTATCAGTATTTTCTGTGTGGAAGGGAGGCATGGTGCCTCACTTCTAGGTCATGTTAGATTTCATCCTGTTCAACAGTCTCTCTCTTTGGAATGAAACATGTGCATGAATACTGTTAATCTTGAGTTTTTCATAAGTAACAAAAACAAATCATAATAGAGGTATACACCACTGTCTCCATCCAGTTTGAAATACCACCTTGAAACAGTGCTAGTCTATTCAGACATTTCAAAGACACCTTAATGAACATAGGAATACAGGTAAAATTCAACACAAGGCAATGGTAATCATGCTTTTTGAAGGCCCTATGCATGACATAAAGCTTTCAACCTATGTTAACCTGGAACCTACCGCTTCCACCACATAGCGTGAATGGCCTTTGTGGCTGTGCACTCGCTTGCACAATACAAAGTAAAAAAAAAAAACAAATACAGATCAGAATTATTTTACACATAGACCCACAATACAAACAGACATACACACCCATAAACACACAGGCACACACATAGATAAACACATGCATATAATTATGTGAAGAAATACATGTATATGCACATACATATGCACGATTAGTAAACATGCTGCACATTTAATAGTTAGGTTCACTACATGACAAGTACATCACTAATTCAGTTACTTCTAAAGCTATAGAACATGCAAAATGCTAGTTAAGACATTATTAATAGTGCTGTTATTAAAACAACATAGAAAAAATTGGCTGCTGCTAGAGAAGGTATATTAGAAATGCATAACAGCATCATATTCTCTCTGATAAGCTTTCATGTTCAATGCCTACTTTGCTTGGGTAGCAATCTGTATTCCCAAGCTGCTCCATTGTTGCTCACTATAAAACTCAGCAGCATGTATAAGACAGGGATAGCCTTAGGTGAACTGCCACCCTAGGGAAGATCTCCATACCACCTCCCTGCTACATCAGCCAGTGCCCAACCAAGTTCCCTATCATCCTGGCCTACCCACACCATACAGATTACTTTTGTCTTCCTTTTCTCACAGTACTCTTTCAGTTTTTTCCCCTGCATTCATTCGCTCATTCAACACATCCTAGCTAGACAAGACTGCATCCCGATAACTGTGGGAGGCAAATAAAACAACTAATGACATTATTTTCACTCTACCTATATGGTCTTGGTGTGTGAGGGTCACAAGGGCATATAAGCTCTGAAGGTCTGGATGCTCTGTGATGCATTTTATGCCTAATATTTTTGAAAGGCAACTGTTTAAACTAAGCAAATGACAAGATGGTCAGTTACTTTCATCCAGACAGTCTCTACCCCACCAAGCAGTTATAGCCCCTTAATGCATTTCAGCTTTTCTCTACAAAAAAAGTTGCCACACATTATAGTATTCCAGGCTGTTTCACACAAATTACATTAGTCTTGGAAAGCTGCAAAGCCAGCATAATGAACAAGCAACAGCACAGCTAGTCATTTTGCTGTACTGACAGCCTTAGCAATTACAGCTACTTTGCTTCTGCATATCTCAAATATCCAGCTAAGTAGTCTGTCTTATTTCATGCAAATGCATACTAGTTTGTGACAGTTTAAACTGAGCAAACAAAAGGTCCAATTACTTTCTACAGATAGTTTCACCCCACCCAGCAGTTATAGCTACTTCTATGTATATGTCAAATGATTGTGATAAAAAATAACAGCTATGTATTGTATTTCAGCTCCGCCACTATATATTGTGTTTCAGTTGTGCCACAAAATAGTAGCAACAAATTAAAGTATTGCAAGTTGCTTCACACAAAATCACATTAATTCTGCAAATGCACACTAATTCTACAAAACTAGATACTGGCTGTTTAAAATAAGAAAATGA
Source organism: Protopterus annectens (assembly GCF_019279795.1). Classification (NCBI taxonomy): domain Eukaryota; kingdom Metazoa; phylum Chordata; order Ceratodontiformes; family Protopteridae; genus Protopterus; species Protopterus annectens. The sequence continues at coordinate 1,107,251,922 of NC_056729.1, read as the reverse complement.
AAGGCCCAGTTACTTTCTACAACCAGCTCCCGCCCTACCCAGCAATTATAACTACATCTGTGTAAACTTCAGATATCTAATTGCAATAAAAGTGACGGTCATGTATTCTACTTCATCTTTATCCTATGGAAAAAGTATTCACACATGAAAATATTACAGGTTGCTTCCATAAATTTCAACCTCTTAACACAACAATTCTGGAAAAGCCAAAACAAAGGCTCAAAATCACAGACAGATTTTATAGTTTATATATTATAAACATAAAAAAGTTGGAATAAAATAATTTGCATTAATATGTATTTTCTGAAAGATATGAAGTCTGGAAAGCAAATATCTGTCATTATTTGGTGACTTCAGTACTCACTGATTTAAAAGAAAGCCATACATTTTATGTGGAAAGAAAAATATGAGGACAATTCTGGACAGTTTGTGAAGTTCAGGACAGCTGAGTGGTATGGTTTCTTCAGACAAATAAGAAGAATTCTGCAAAATCAAATTAATGAGCAAAGAACATTCATTAATCATATTCATTTGCTGACAGTCTAATATTTTTTATGATTCTCTAATTTACTTTGTTAATAGAACAACAGATTTAGCACCAACAAGCACTTTTCAGAGGAATAAGAAGCATGGAACTCGAAAGGCTAGAACTGATGACTGGGTGGAATCCTCAGTGGTTTACCAGAATATCAAAAAATTTACAAGAGACAACAGGACAAACATTTCAGAAAAAATCAAGGAAGTACTGCAAACTCAGGCACAGACGATCACAAATAGTTTGGTGCCTGGTAGTAACTGTATTTAAAAAAAATAACTGACACCATTTCTGAAAGCACAGCTTTCTCTTCACATTACAACCACTTTCATATATGTTAACTTGTTTTGTCTCTCTTGACAACCTACCTGATTCATCATCTAGGTCGAATGGGACAGGACAGAGAGCCAACAAACTGAATATTTTAGTCTACAACACTTCTTTCCTAGGGCACTGTAGCTGCCATAGTTTTGAACAGGGGTGCATTATGCTATATACTTATTTATTCATTTTCTTAAATGAAAGAAATGTTGAATTTCTTTCCTTTAAGAAAATAAATAAATAAATGCAAGGAAAAGCACCCCTGCCATAGCACCGACATCAGTGCCCTACATGGCTTCCTAGTTCGTCTGTGTGTCAGGCTGATCTCATTAGACAACTGTATCCACCAGCAAGTCAGAACCATTTATTTCTATGTTTGGTAGCTATACATAGTTTTCAAAAATATTTAACACAATTATCTTAGGTAAAACTATATATCATAGTGTGCCATCTGAGAAATAGGACACGCATTGCACTATCCCATCAGCTGGCATGTAAAATCACCTTTTTTAATATCATTCAATGACGAAGCAACTCTTCTTGATTATTAAGGTGTCTTGCCTTATATTGCTAATGTATTCCCTTAATATTTAAAATGAGAAAAATTGTCAAGTCTGAAGTTATTAGCATGGAAGATTAAGGATGTGCGTGCTTAGCAAGCTTTATCTTACAGTCCTACCTGGGTTTGACTCCTTCAGTCTTCACTTCTATGCTGTGTGACTCTGAGGAAGTCACTTAACAGGATGTACAAAACTTTCAGATAACTTAGAATATAAATTCATATTTCTTCCAAAGGAGGAAATGATTTTAAGGTAGTAAAAACAAACTGAAGTCAGATATATCTGAATTAAGGTTACTAAAAGAATGTCCTCTTACTGAATGTTTAATCAAAATTTTAAACTTTCTAGATTGCCTTTTGTATTAGTAATAAACATAGCTGAAACACCCAGAAGGGGTTAAAATATGTGTACTTGTACAGTTATTTGAAATGTATCTGAAAGGTTTTTAAATATCTTCTCCTAACTGACAATGTTTCTCCATCTCTTTGCCAGCCCTACTGCATAGATTAGCATGATCCAGACACATGAGGAGCCTGCAGCAGCAGCAGGAGAAAGAGGGAGAGAGAGAGAGAGAGAGAGAGAGAGAGAGTGATGGGGCAATGTTTGTTCACTGGTCTCTCTCTCTCTCTCTCTCTCTCTCTCTTTTTATCTTTATCTTTCTCGCTCTCTCTTTCTTTCTCTGTCTCTCGCTCTCAGGGGGTAGTGATTGAAGACAACATGCTGAGAATACAGCCTCTGTTCTAGAATTTCAGGTGGAGACTGCAGACCAGAAAGAGCTCAGCTATATGTTGCAAACCAGGCAGTGCCTTTGAGAGATGAGTCACTTACAGAAATGTACGACACTTATAGCAACAGTCTATTACATGTCCTCCCTTGGTTGCCTATGGATATGCACAAGTGAAGTGACTGTACAGCTGGAAAGAAACAAAAATATCAGCTTATTGTCTGCTGCCACCCCATAAAAGGGAACCAATTGGTGACAATGGCTGCTGCAGTGCTTGGTGTTTATCAGGAATGAAAAAGGAAAAAAGTACATTTCTCTAATTTATTAAAAAATATTACTGCAGTTGTTTAGTTTATTTTTCTGCATTAACTGCAACATTAAAAACATGCTAAAAAGTTTATTGTGGAATGATGTCCATCAAACAGAGGTAAAATATTTTACTGGCAATAATGTCATGTTTTCAAAATTTGGTTCACACTGAGTAAAAAAGTCCTTTGTGTCAACCAACCACAGAATCTGTTATATGACTAGCAGGGAAAACAATAGACCCGACCTTAATGACAAAGTAAAGATATAAGGGAGTATTTCTTCTTTTTGCCAATAAATAAATAATAACAGTCAAAACTATGAATTATTTATATATATATATATATATATATATATATATATATATAGACGTTGCCCGTTCGATTCTCAATTAGAGCGTCTTCTGTGTGGCGACATGCGTGAATGGGCGTTCCTTCGTTGAAGGTTGTGTGTTAGGCCCGGCAAGCCAGCACGTAAGACTCTACTGCCAATCATTAGCGGACCAGAGTTCCGCTGTGGCGACCCCTAACTGGGAAAAGCCGAAAGACACAAACAAACAAATATATATATATATATATATATATATATATATATATATATATATGTGTATATATATATATATATATATATATATATATATATATATATATATATATATATATATATATATATATATATACATACAAATATATATATATATATATATATATATATATATATATATATATATATATATATATATTGCTATGGCTGTGTTTTTTAAGTAGAGGATCTTAATCAAAGAAACAGTAATGTTGTAATAGTTATTGTTGGTTCAGTTTTAATTTTAGGACAGATACAGGTTTGTCACTTCAAAGTAAAGACAAGAATTGTTTGCAATGACAGAGCGGTTATGAATACACCCACTAATTTATTTCTGATGTAGTGTCTTTTTGGAATTGCAGGCATATGTGTGTGTGTGTGTGTGTGTGTGTGTGTGTGTGTGTGTGTGTGTGTGTGTGTGTGTGCACGTGAGTGCATGTGTGTGTTTTCAAATGGTGAAACATCTGTAATTATTACCTCAGTGGTAGCTCATACTGGAATAGAAATTATTCATTTAGACAAGCAAGTCTGCCACATCTGTCAAAAGGTGTAGAATTATGGTATGCATTATACATGAAGTGCATGACATATATGGTTGGTTCCACTCTACATGTTCATTGCTGCAGTGATCAGCAAGACATTTGCTGAGTTACACACTAATGATCATACTAAGGATGATTTCCTCATTCTTTGGCCATCTTCTCACTCCACATTTGCGTCTGGAATTCCAAACTTTCCGTAACATCTTTTTCAATGTCACTCCTATCCATCCACCTTTGTAAGCTTCTGGTAATAAGAATGTCATGGGATCCCCTCTGTCCTAACCTCACAAAAATAACAGATGCCTGAAAAAGTGACAATGGAAAAGCACACTTGTTAGATGGATATTCATTCACTATGAGTAAGGTGACAGCTGACCATTGATGGTGGTGGGGCAGGGAGAAAAGAGGTGAGCCAGTCACTGAGAGAAAAAATATAACTCAGTTCATGAACATGTGCTCCCTGTCAAGTTGTATACATTGGGCTCTAAGACAGAGTAAACATGATTAAATTATAGCTATGCAACTAAATGTCAGGCCATTACTGGTCTTTCTAAAAATATCAACAGATAGTTATGTGAGGGAGAATCAGGCAATAGGAAATGGCAGACAACCATACCTCTCAAATGTCCTTGACTTTTTCAGAATCTCCCTGATTTTGCCTCATATTTTTTGCCTCATCCCTCTTAACATTTTTGATTTTCTGGTAAATCATTGAGGACTACAGTAATTCAGTAATGACATACTTGAGAGTTTCATATTTTTTATTGTTCAGAGAATACATGTTTATTCAAAATCTGCCATTTTTTAACTCTTTAAGTGAATTAGACTAATATTTGAAAATCATCTCTGATGTGGGGCTTTTGTCCCCCTCCCCACCATTTTTTTGTCTTTGTCCAGAATTCTTGAGCAAGGAAGAGAAAATAAACAAGATTGGGGGATGGCATAATGGTTAAGCTGATTACCTCACACACACAAGGTGCAGAGTTTGATTCTCAAAGTGGATAATTGGCTTGGTTTAAAATGGCTCACACAGGCAATTTACCTAGTATGAACTTGTAAATGCTAGATCCAGGGATCTGAACATCACTTGTGACACAAACAGAACATGCTGGAGAGAAAAATATGTGTCCCAAAGGATCCTCACACCATGGGATAGGTTCACTGTCAGTGTAAAACAAAGGTCATCCCTGACCTTATTCAAATGAAATTAAATTCACTTGGATGGAAAATCATAAATTTACCCATGATCTGCACCTCGTGTCCATTATGGACACAGGCCATTAATAAGAAAAGTATTATCCTAACACCTCCCCCACAAATCCTTAGTTACCTCCCTACTAACACCCCTCCCCATATAGATGCCCATGCTGCTCGGAACCCACATGGTTTGGGGTATGTGGCTAAGTTTGTAAGGGCCATAAATGCAATTAAAACCTAATTAGTGTTTTAAAGTAATATAGTCCCTTATTGAACTTCAATACAGGACTCAATACTAATTCCTTATTCCGTGTCCATACATGGAAATCATTTAAAATACATTGTTAAAATATTCATTACTGTCCATACTTTGAACAGAAATTAATAAATAAAATGCAATAAGACTACTATGACTAATTAAAATAGTGGAATCACATACCATACCTACAATAGGTAACTACACTTCCACTGCTTTTGCCACTAATACTAGTTTGATAGCAATGTATTCGTTCAAACCTGGGGGGAAATTAGGTCTCAACCTTAGCCGCAATTTCAGTTCTTTATTTAACAACAAATTCTTAACATCACCTCCTCTAGTATTTCTTCCAACCGTATCAATTATACCAAACTTAAAACCTTTAAATCCAACACATGTCAAAGAATGTTTATATAGTGCACTAGCCTCCTTTTTATTTTTAATGTCATATGACTATATTACTTTAAAACACTAATTGGGTTTTAATTGCATTTATGGCACATGGTATAAAATGACTGAGTTCAAAGTTTTGTAGTTATCTGATGAAGTCTTGATTCTCAAGACAAAAGTGCTTATATTGTTTTTAAGAATAAATTATTTGGCATCCGCCTGTGGTACTGGACTTCTGTTGTGATTTTTACAAGTTCATACAATTAATATACTGCTTTTTAAGTTTGTAAGGGCCCTAGTGGTCATTAGCCTAGTAACAGCCTATGAGAAGTACGTAGAGAATACTATTATAGAAGCAGGAGTTAATGCAGATGACGGCATTATCTTTACATTTATCAAACTGAGGAGTGTATTTCAGAAATAAAATGATCTGTTAAAGAGCATATTCATCATTAGAAGATTATTCAGAACTAGAACTATTTGAAAGAGGTATAAGAGCTGCAGTTTTGAGAAGGCATTTGTGCAACTGTTTCCAGAATTCACTGCCAGACCTGTTGAAAGCACTTGAGAAACAGCTATTGGTGAACGCAAACATAAGCGTGTTTCCATGTTACCAGATTGCCATAAACTGTTTTTGAGAATAGTGATATTGTGTGTCTGATATCTAAGTCAGAAAGGCAAATTATTTCTGCAGGGGTTCAGACCAAACATGGCGACTACTACAAGTCCACAAGCAAGTTCTGCTGTCATTTCAGTGGCTGAAAAGATCAATGAGGATCCATAATTTCATTAGACTTTCATTAAAGCTAGAAACTAAAGAGCAACCAGGACACAAAGGGATAGAGTGCAAAAGACTTGCTCTCGGTCTGAGTAACTTACTGCAGTGTGAGACCTGTCTATAAAGCAGGCTTATACAGGAGTAAGCCAGTTACACCAAAAGTAAGTCCTTTAGAATCTATGAACATGAACTGCTGTCTGCTCATCAGTATGTGCTTGCAAATCAAGTATTACCCTGGGAATAAGTCTGGTTCCAAAATTCCTAAAGATCATTGCAGCTGTAGATAAAGGTGTTACCTCTGCCATTTTTTTCTATTGTTAAAAGATACTAAAAAAAAAAAGTTGATATCATAAGAACAGAATTCTACTCTTACATATAACAAACCAGTGTTCTAAAGCAAACAAGCAACCAAACAAAATAGATATCAGATTTAAAACAAATAATTAAAAGATCACTGGCTGCATTGCAAAATTAGTATTCAGGCATTCTTATATAAATAATAGGACACGTTCACAATAATTACTCTTGTGTATATATCTATACACATGTCTGTGTGACTGCGCGCGCACACACACACACACACACACACACACACACACACACGCAAAGCTGTAGCAATTGCATTAAAACTAATGCACTGGAAAACTGTCATCACATGCATAGGTTATTGCATGCAAAGTACACATGCCCTGATTCTTAAATTAGTAAGAACAGACTGAACAGAAATGAAGTTCTGTAATACAATATTACTATTTTAATAAAACATACAAAATGCATTTTTTAAATAATGTCATGATGCTTTAGCAGCTTCACCTTCATGACCAAATCATAACAACTGTTGGTAAACCCTGCATTATCCATACATAAATGTGATATATTACATAGTCACACCAGTGAATGGAAACTGGCAAACAGGAGGGCACTCTACTAATTTAATAGTATATTAATATAGTAAAGATGCTAATAATTATTTACAGTTGCAGCTTCTTTATTAAAACCAGAAAAAAAAACAGATGAAGATAGTGCATATATTATAATATAACAAAAATATAAATAGTGGTAATTCAAAATTTGGGACCCAAGTATTCCATGATTGGTACTGATAAATAATTAAACAGCACGACATGAAAATGTTGAACAAACATTTTAGCACAGTGTAAAGAGAAAAGATTCAAACGCTAGTGTTAGAACTAGAGAAAACCTATTTGAGTGTGTGTGTGTGTGTGTGTGTGTGTGTGTGTGTGTGTGTGTGTGTGTGTGTGTGTGTGTGTGTGTGTGTGTGTGTATGAGTTTAGTCTGGAAGTTAAAAAAGGTACAGAGAAAGAAGACATATTCACAATTTTTTTACATGAGTACTGTATTAGCACATTTTCAGTATAAAACACAAGAGAAATGCAATGTGACACTTACCCAGAAATCTGAAAATCATTTCAGGAGTCATTAGTCCCCTGAATAAAGCTGAAAACAAATGAACAAGCTTAACATAATGTCAAAGAAACTTCATTGGTTGTCTTGGCAGCACAGTATGTTTGACCACTTTATATTGAATCCACATGACCAAAGACTCCAGAAATCAGTTGCAGCAATGTATGTTTTTAATAAAAGACACATAAAAGCTACATTTCAATTACACATTTATATTCTGAGATAAGAAACCATTTATTAGCACATCAATGATACACATAAAAGGAGCCGTGTGTATCATTTTGTAATGAAAATTATAGAACTCCTACAAGAGGGATTTATAAACTAGGGATCAGATCTCCAAGCTCTGTAAGATCGCACAAGTTATTCATTTCAAGCAGGATAGGTTTCTAACACACATGACAATGAAAATATAAAAACATAAAAAATGAATCGCCTTAAGCTCAGTGAAAACAGATTTGAACTAACACTCATCATCTGACAAACTAGTGAATCTGGGACTGATTGCTTTGCAAAATATTAGTACTTATTTTTTTAGATACAAAGTACTAAAAGAAGGTATAATACAATGTGCACTGGGAAATGTAAAAAATACTTAAGTGTTAGAAGAAGGATTTTATAACTTGTACTTTGTATACAGTGTGTAAAACAAATGTATTTTGAGTTCTGGGTAAGGGAATCCTATATAATTTCCGGGTTTACAGGATATGATGATTTTAATGAGAATAGAAATAAATATTATTACACTGCTTTACTAGCATATTTTAACATATTCTAACATTTAAGGGATTTCTGTGTGATTATTTTTTTACACATAAACACGCTATGTAAAATATATATATATATATATATATATATATATATATATATATATACATATATATATATATATATAGAGAGAGAGAGAGAGATACAGTGTGTGCTATCACAAACATATGGAATACATGTCAGTCAGTATCCCCATGCATATTAGACATAATAACAGTAGTTAGCAGTGCAGGCATGATACCTCTGGACATATGAACACTGTTACAAGTATATAAACTCTGCTAATACACACATGCAACACATGACAAACTAACAAACATGCACATAAGTGAAATAACATTACTTTTTGTACATCACTCATTATGTGATAATAATATTTTTATCATGCTGAGACTTATTGTAGTAGAAACAAGTTTCAGAGTAAATGCACTACCTCAGCATTACCACTGTTTCAAGAAGAGTCAACAGTCTATGGGCCACAAGCCTTTAACTACCATAAACTCAGAGTATACAAGTAGAAATTTATGTATTGAATTGTATAAATTGTAACTTCATTGTCAGGCACATAGACACCATCCTTATTGGATCATACAATCATAGGAGGTTACTAGCTAATGGCCTTAGGGCCCTTACAATCCTAACTAAGTACAACCCCTGTTCCTAAGTATATCAAGGTATTAAGCAGAACTAAGTCAACAACTGTTGCCCCCATCCAAGAAGGACACAGGTGAAACTTCCGGGGTGAATTTGTGGTTTCCCATCCAATCATTGAAATTACACTTAAATAGGGTCAGCGAGCGGATCTGCTTCACCCGAATTAGAAGCTTGTTCCAGAGGAGAGGTAACTTCTGTGAGACATATCTGTCTCTCCAGCAAGTACTGTTGCTGTCACATACTAGGCTGAGTTCCCTAGAATGAGTGCATTTTATACCATTTGATTTACAAATGTAAAGCTTTTCCATTAGAGCAGGATCTGAGATTGCTTTATATGCAAGGTAGAGGTCGCCTCTGAGTAGTCTGTAAGACACAGTGTATAGTGACAGTGATTTCAGTCTGTCAATGTATGACATGCTGAAGACACTGAATTTTCTTTGTAAAAAACTTTTGAGGTCTTTCCTGTTACTGTGGTGCCTGGTAAGGTACATACCAAAGGCAGCATTATACTCTATTATCGGTCTGATGTGTGAGGAGTACAGGGGGGTTATAACCTCTTTTTTTCTGGATGCAATGCCCTTACTTATGAGATGGGTGATGTAGAAAGCCTTTCTTACCACTTTAGAGATGTGATGGTCAAAGGAAAGGTAGCTGTCAACCTGTGTACCCAAATCTCTCACCACTGGTAAGGGTGTTGTTATTAATGTGGTAATCTGCAGGGACATTGCCCTTGCCAAAGGGGATGATAATGCATTTTTTTGCATTGAGTTTTAGCCCATGACTTTGGCACCAGTCGTTTAACTGTGTAAGTCCCTCTTGTAGGATGTTGACATCATCTGGGGACTTGATGACTGTACCCAGTTTGCAATTATCAGCAAACTTTGCCAGCCATAGGCTTTATGTTTTAGTCTGTACATCTGAGAAGTAGATTCCAATCAATAGGGGCCCCATCACAGATCCCTGTGGAATATCACTGGATACAGGTCTGCTGGTAGATGTAGAGTCACTTATTTTCACTGTGTGCATTCTGTTGGTGAGCCAGTTTGCAACCCACCTGACAATATATGGGTTGATCTCCAGCTGAATGAGTTTATCAATGAAGCCTGAGTGGGGAATAGTGTCAAAGGCCTTGGCCAGGTCCAGATAGACAATATGCATGGATTTGCCTTCATCCAAGGCTTTGGTGACTGTCTCAAAGAAGTTAACCAAGTTCAAGAGGCAGGATCTCCCTTTAACAAAGCCAAACTGGGTCGGGTTGAGTGTTTGGGCATCTCCTATATCTTTGTTGATAAGGTCCATGATTATTTATCCATAGCCTTGCAGATTAGGCTGGTCAGGCTAATGGGTCTATAGTTCCCAGGGTCTGTGGAGGCACCACCTTTATGTAACAGGATGATGATTGTTGTTTTCATTCAGCAGGTACAAAACCAGTGCTTAGATTGTGGTTAAAAAGAGTACCCAGCAGTGCAGCTAGTTCCTGTTTTAATTCATTTAGAATGTAGCCTGGGATATTATCAGGTCACATAGAGGCTGTGTTTTTGGCTTTGGAGAGAGTGTTTATGACCTGCTCCTTGGAGGTGGTAGGGATGCTTTGGGGGAAATGTGGTAGAGACAGGGGGAGATGTTTTCAGTGAACCTGTCAGCTAGCAGGTTGGATAGTTCATTGAGTTCAGTATATGTGGTGCCATTAGCAACCAGTTCTGTGCAGATCTGGGTTTTTCCTTTAAGACTTCTGACATAGCTAAAGAAGGCCTTATGGTTATCCTTAGCAAAAGAGGCTAATTTGGATTCATATTTAACTTTAGAATGCCTTATGAGGTGTCTTATTTGCTTGTTTAAGCCAATGAGGGAATGCTTCCAATTCAGAAACAGTTCCTTTCTGCTCTTGGGCAACAATTTCTTTCTCTTATTGATTACTTTGTTAATGGCGGATGTCCACCAGATAGGCTTGTTCTTTCTTGAGCATCTTGTTTTGATCCTATCAGGTATGGCTGAGTCAATACATTTATATAGATGCTTATACAAGGCATTGGTGTAAATCCCAGTATAGGTGTCCATGCCATCAGTGAGGGCAGGGACTATGAAGCTATTAATGCTGTAACATATTAGGTTGTAATTGGCTTTGGAGAAGTTTTTTTTAGTCTAGTTACTGCTAATGGGGGTCAGATGTTATTGTTACTTCTAATGAGACTGATTTATGATGAGACCTCACTAGGGAGGGCTGCACACATGGGGTGGTGCAATGATCACCCATGTTAGTGAGCAACAGATCCAGCATGCTTGAGCTGCTTGTGGGGGTGTCAACCTACTGGTCCAAGGCACTGGAGTTGATGAAGTCCAAGAACCTTTGGGCAAGTCTGTTAGTACATGTATAATTTACCTAATCTATGGATAGGTAATTAAAGTCACCTAAAACCAAGGTGTTTGGTTGTTTCTTAAGTGTTTCGAGTAGATTCAAGTATGCACTATATGTATCCTGGTTCACGGAGGGAGTCCTATAACTGGCAATAATTTGGACAGAGGTCTTACCTACAGTCAATCGGACCTGTATTAGTTCAAGGAAATTGTTTGTTTAATCAATCTAAAGGTGTATTTATCTTTGAGGAATATTGATGCGCCACCTCCTTTAGGTGTCACACTTTCACTTTGTGGTCTGAATGTGTGGAAGGCATTATAACCCAGTATGGCTGGGGTGCTTTCCACAACCTTAAACCAAGTTTCTGTGACTGTACAGATGTCAGCATCTTTGAAGGTGAGGGCTGCTTCTGGTGAGTGAAATTTTAGTTTTAGACTCCTAGCATTTATCAGCATAACCTTCAGATTGATTTTTGAAGATATTTTTACATTGGGAATTTTGTTGGCACTATAGGGAAGGCAAAAGCCTTAGCCAGTAAATTAAATCCTGGAGGTGACTGATGAAGACCATCTCTGGCAAAGCAGTGAGGTTTATCTATCAGGTCATCCCAGGCTGACAGGTACTGGATCCCCTTAGAATGACAACAGAAACTATGTCGATTGTTGAAGTCAGTCATTTTTTGTCTATATTGTGGTGTCATCCTAGGTGAAGGTAGTATGCTGCTCAAGGCTAGGGACATACCTGCCTGAGACATATATTTAGAGAGCTCAGTCATGTCTGTTTTCATATAGTCCAGTGAAGTACGTCTCATGTCATTCACATCAACATGAACTATGATGGTGTCATAACAGTATTTGTTGTTGGGAGACTTGAGTGTGTGTCTGATCTGGCAGGTCCTGGCACCTGACAGACAGTTGACTGTAACCTTTTCCTTGTCCAGCCTAGTGACTGGGACATCTGTGGGTCTCATTATAGAGTTGCCTATGACCAAGATATTTAGATTTAACATGCTTTGCCTTAGGGGCTTGTTTGGGGAGACACTTGTACTTGTGGTTTTATGTGTATTGAGTGTTGTAGGTACTGTGTTATGTGTAGCATGTTTGTGTTTTGGAGGTCTCTAGTGTTTTAGGTAAATTTCTGGTGACTACCTCCACGTATGATGTTTTACATGTTGAGAGTGTGGTTTGTGCAGGAAGTGAAGTATGTGGGCTGACAACCTGTTTATTGCCACTGTTCTGAGAATGAGTGATCAAAGATTCCAAATTCTTAGTGTATATGCATCTCTCACAAATTGAGCTTGAGTGGTTTAGGAGTAGTGGGTTGTCATTGTACATGAAACAATTGCTACGTTGCCTCAGGATACCCATGTTGATCAGGCTGGCAGGAGAAATGGAGGAGAACTGACTATCCGTATTACTAGGTGTACATTTGGTTACTTTAATGAGAAAGTTTGTGGTTTAATTGGAGCCTTAATGCTTGGTTTATACTGCTGGGGCTCTGAAGGGGTACAAGACTATTAGGGATTAGGAGATTTCAGTTAAAGTGGCAAATACTGTAGAAAGCCCCACTAAGGTGTTCTCCAAGCAGCTAAGCACAATTAAGGGACTCCTCAGTTGGAGCACGAGCAGCTTCTAAGGAAAACAAATCTACTATAGCTTTTGCATCTATAACCACCAATGGTTACCTCCACTGCGCAGTGCTGCACAAAGGTGTGCAACATGCAAACAGGTGCCTTGGGTTGCTCAGGTGAAGATAGTAGAGCAGTGGCTGGTTGCCAAACTCTGTGGAGCTGTGTTAAAACAGGCACAAACATGCACAAATGTGGGACTTATGTAGCAACTGTGAGAACCCTTTTTTTTTAAACAAGTTAAGCAACTTTCAAGCTGGCCAATGGAAATGCTCAATACTGAGCCTTATCCCAACAATCTCCAAGTCAGATGGGTCCATTGCTACACTATTGTGTCACAAGGGTGCAAGGGGCCATCTTAATGTAAGATGGCTGGTTTTAGTACTCAGATAATGCCAGTCTAGATTCCCACCATCCATTCTACTGGCTAATGTTCGCTCCCTGGAGAACAAAATGGACTACATAAGGCTAGAACTAATTAACCAGAGCAAGGTGAGAAACTCTTGTGTATTTATCTTCACTGAGACTTGGCTGAGCTCTAGCATAAATGACAGTGCAGTTCATGTGGATGGACTGTAATTATTTTGTGCAAATAGAATACAGTGGGAAAGCAAAGGAGGTGGTGTCTGCATCTACATCAATAACAATTGGTGCACCAGCTGTGAGGTGATGAAATCACATTGCTCTGAATACCTAGAGTTTATGTCACTGAAATGCAGACCTTTCTACCTACCAAGGGAAGTAACAATGTCAGCATCACAGCAATATACATACCTCCCAGTGCCAACACAAACAAAGCACTAGCTAAACTATATCAGTCTATAAATGATTTACAAAATCAAAATCCTGATCGAGTACATATAATAGCAGGTGACTTTAGTACTTTCGGTATGTAGACTTTGCAACCAGAGGAGAGAATACATTAGACAAGGTCTATACAAATATTAGGCTAGCATTTAAGGCAGTACTTCACTCCCACTTGGGTAACTCAGATCACCTTGCCATTATGCTGCTACCATCATACAGACCACTGCTGACTGGGGAAAACCATCAGTGAAGTGAGTGAGAGTGTGGCCAGAGGAAGCAGTCTCACCACTACAAGACTGTTTTGAGAGTACGGACTGGAACATCTTCAAGGAGGCAGCCACAGTAAACCAACACACCAAGCTGGGGGAGTACACTCAATCAGTGATGGGTTACACCTGAAAATGCATTGACAATGTGACAGTCACCAAAAGCATCATCACAAAAGCCAACCAGAAACCCTGGCTAACAAGTGAAGTGTATGAGCTCCTGAATGCAAGGAATGTGGCATTCAAGTCTAGTGATAAAGAGGCTCTCAGATTGGCCAGATCTCAATTAAACAAAGGGGTGAGAAAGGCCAAATGCAAATATGGTCAAAAGATCATGAGCCACTTCTCCGAAGAGAAAGACCCCAGGTACCTGTGGCAGGGCATCCAGTCTATAACAGATTACACATCCCTGCCTTCACAGTGTGATGATGATACGGAATTCCTAAACAAGCTCAACATCTACTTCAGTAGGTTTGAGGAAGGGAACATGACAGCAGCAGAGAAAATCACCAACAACAAGAGTAAGAAAGAGCTCAGCCTCAACCCTGCTTGTTCAGAAATCATTGTAAGCACTAAATAAGTTACAAATTACTACAGCACTCAACTTTCTCCTTGTCTAGAGGAAAACAGTTTTTAGTACTTAATAAATAAGCACCTATTCAGGCATGTCTAAAGGTCAGCTCCCGATGTTTTCTCCTGTCTACCTGATGAATCTGGGCATCTTGGGACAATGCGGCAATTGCCTCATGTACACAGACAACCCTCTCCTCCTACCACCTACACTACGACCTGTGAGAGATGCACTTATATAGCCAAACTGGAAGCAAAGCTCTCTTCACCGAAGACTGGACTAGACAGTCAAGAGGAGAAGGTAAACACTTGCACCACACCACACTCATCACATAGTCCCTCAAAACCTACACCACCAAAACACACACACAGAAGCACAAAACACACACCTGCATTCACGGAGGCTCTCAGTACAAATCTGCCCAAACAACAGAGACCTCCAAAGCAGAAATGCAGGCAACCTCCACGCCCCAGCACAACCCAAACATAGCCCACATACTCAACTACAGCCCATAAGGCATAACGTACCCAACACTCTAGTCATAGGTGACTCTATAGTAAGGCACACTGATGTTCCACTCACCAGGCTAAACAAGGAAAAAGTTACTGTCAGCTGCCTGTCAGGTGCCAGGATCCGCCACAAAACGCACCACTCAGGTCACTCCACAACAAGTACAAATATGACTCTGTCATCGTCCATGTTGGTGTGAATGACCTGAGACATACCTCCCTGGACTACATGAAAAGAGACATGGAGGAGCTCTCTGATCTTGTAGCCCAGGCAGGTATGACCCTAACCCTGAGTAGCATCCTGCCATCACCCAGAATGATACCACAGTACAAGGACAAAATGATTGACTTTAGCAATTGGCTAAGCTTCAGGTGTCATTCTAAGGGAATCCAGTATCTGTCTGCCTGGGATGACATGATCGACAGACCACGCTGCTTTGCCAAAGATGGCCTGCACCTGTTGCCCTTGGGATTCCGGATACTGGCAATGTCTGTTGCCACCCCTATAGTGCCTTTTTTAGGCAAGGTTCAATGACAAATTCACCACCGTAACAAGTACAAGCAAGCAAAATCGGAGGGTAATGCTACTCAATGCTAGAAGTCTAAGCCTCAAAATGCACTCACTCGAGGCACTCCATAAAATGGAGAACATTGACATCTGTGCAGTGACACAGACTTGGTTCAAAGCTCCAGAGAGCACCCCTGCATTACCAGGCTATAATTCATACCACACCTTTCGGCCACCAAACCCGGACCGAAACACTAAAGGTGGAGGCGTGTCCATATTTATTAAGGATATCCACAGCTCCAAGCTAGTTGCTCAGCATAATGCAGCTGAGATTATCCAAGTTCAACTAACTCTGGGCAAAACTGCAATCCAGATTGTAGCTTGTTACAGACCACCCACCATGCCCCAGGATTCCCACTCCTCTTTTCTTGATACACTGGAAAATATTAAGGTACAGCCCAACACTCTAATAATGGGTGATTTCAACTACCCTACCATTAACTGGGAAAACTACTCATGTACCAACTCTTTTGCTCAACGTTTTCTGGAAATCATCAATTCCAATGCCTTGGATCAACTTATCCACACCCCCAACAGGGGCAGCAATATCCTAGACCTGGTCATCACCAACATGGGTGACTGGTGTTCCACACCAGAGGTCAGCTCCTCGTTGGTCAGATCCGACCAAAAGCTAATCACCCTAGACATCCACATCCCACTCCCACCCCCCATTAGGAAAACAACCATAAATAATTTCTCCAAAGCCAACTTCACGCTTCTTAAAACAGAAGTGGCAAACTTCACGACACCTATGCAGATGGACAATAGAGGTACAACTGCTGAATCCTACGCAAATTCCCTAACAGAACCAAGATGCTGTCCTCCAAAAAAAGGAAGCCAGTCTGGTGGTCTTCTGCCATAAACAAACTCTACAACAGAAGAAAGAAACTGTTGCAAAAAAGAGTAACATCCCACAATTGGAGGAATTCCCTGGTCAGCCTCAGTAAGAAGCTGAGATCCCTCATAAAATCCTCCAAAGCTAGTTATGAAAACAAAATCGCCACTGATTCTAAAGACAACCACAAAGCATTCTATAGCTATGTCAAGAATCTCAATGGCAACACTCAGATCTGCTCTGAGTTACAGCACAATGACACTAAATATACAGAACCAACTGATATTGCCAACATCCTGGCAGATAGGTTCAGTGCTAACTTTACCCCCTCTCACCCCCTAAAGGGCCCATCTTTATACCGGAAGAATGCAAAGTTCCTGTAATCACGGCTGCACAGGTAAAAACCTCACTCTCCAAAGCCAAGAACACAGCATCCATGGGACCTGACAACATCCCAGGCTGCCTTCTACATGAACTACAGAATGAACTGGCACCCCACCTAAGTACCATGTTCAGTCATAGCCTCACTTCAGGCTTTGTGCCCATTGAATGGTGCACCATGACAGTTATCCCACTCCACAAAGGGGAGGGGCACAACAGACCCCGGGAACTACCGCCCCATTAGCCTGACGAGCCTGGTCTGCAAGGCCATGGAACGTATCATCTTGGAACTCATAAACAAAGACATTGGAGATCTCCAAACTCTGGACCCCACCCAGTTCGGGTTTGTAAAAGGCAGATCATGTCTCCTAAACCTGATAGACTTCTTTGAAGTAGTCACCAAAGCCATAGATGAGGGTAAGGTGGTTCACACAGCCTATCCAGATCTCGCCAAAGCGTTTGACACCATACCCCACTCTGGAATTATAGATAAATGCTCTAAACTAGGTATAAATCCCTATGTCACAAGATGGGTTGCCAACTGGCTTACTGACAGAACCCACACTGTGAAAGTAGCAGACTCCAAATCAGACTTCAGACCAGTGACAAGTGGAGTACCACAGGGTTCAGTCCTAGGTCCTCTCCTGTTTAGTATCTACTTCTCTGAAGTACAGGCTAACACAGAAGGTCTTTGGCTAACTAAATTCGCAGATGACTGCAAACTAGGAGCCATAATCGAAACTCCTAAGGATGTGGACATCCTACAAAAGGGCCTCACTGAGACAGATGCCTGTTGTCAAAACCATGGTCTCAAGCTCAATGCCAAAAAGTGCATTGTCATCCCCTTTGGTAAAAACTCTGTACCCATGAACTACCACATAGGCGGTAATCTACTTAACACCAAAAGTGTGATAAGAGACCTTGGGACACAGGTGGACAGTAGTCTCTCCTTTGATAATCACATCGCCACAGTGGTCCAGAAATCCTTCTACATGGCACACCTCATCACAAAAGGTTTCTCATCCAGAAAAAAAGAGGTCATTGTCCCCTTTACTCATCACTCATTAGACCCATTATAGAGTACAACACCCCTTTTGGTATGTACCTCACAAGACATCTATAACAACTGGAAAGGCCGCAAAAATACCTCATAAAGAGGATTACTGGCCTCAAACAGATGCCTTACGCAGACCGTCTAAAAAAACTCCAGCTTTACTTCTTCTTATATCGCCTACTCAGAGGCGATCTCTGCCTAACATACAAAGCTATGTCAAACCCAGAGCTGTTGGACATGCTCCACTTAAAGAAATCCCAATCCCTCTGAGCTACATGCTCTAGGGACCTAAACCTTGTCACCACAATAAACAGAACATGCTGGAGGGATAGATTTCTGTCCCAGAGACTTCCCATACTCTGGAACAGACTACCTATCTATGTCAAACAGAACTCCTCATTAGCACTCTTCAAGAAAAATCTTGATGATTGGATGGGTAATAGGAAATTCACCCTGGGGATCACTTCTGTGGTTCTTCTTGACAGGGGCACAGGAAAATAATTTTCTTGGGTGGCGAAAGCCAGGGTACCTTTTTGGCTAGGCTTGTATAGGCCCTAGGGCCAATAGCCTAGTACCTACCTATGAACCTATGAACCTATGATGTCAGAAGGACCCTATGAAGAGTTAACTCCAGGAAACCAGCTGGACCTGATAACATTCTAGGAAGAGTGCTCAGAAACTGTGCACACCAACTAACAAATGTACTCACAGATATCTTCAACAACTCACTGAGTCAAGCTATTGTGCCCAAATGTTTCAAGTACACAAACATTATACCACTGCTAAAGAAGTTACCACTTGCTAGCCTAAATGACTAATGTCCTGTAGCTCTCACGTCCACTGTGATGAAATGATTTGGGAGACTGGTCAAAGATGTAATAACATGCAAACTACCTGCAGACGTCAATCCACCCCAGTTTGCATACAGACCCAATCGCTCCACAGGAGATGCTATTTTTTGGCACTCCACTTATCATTGTACCACCTGGAGAACAAGAATAGCTATGTGAGACTACTTTTCATCGACTTCAGTTCAGCTTTCAATACAGTCATCCTGCAAAATCTGATCAGAAAGCTGGTTCAACTGGGCATCAGCACTCTACTATGCAACTGGATTCTGAACTTATTGATAGACCCTAGAAGGTGTGCGTAGGCAAGAATATATTGGAGAGAATCTCCCTGAACACTGGAGTCCCACAGGGATATATCCTAAGCACCCTGCTTTTCACCATACTAACGCATGACTGTACTGCCAAGCACAGCTCAAACCATATCATCAAATTTGCTGATGATATGACAGTTGTGGGCCTCATCAGGAATGATGATGAGACAACCTGCAGAGAGGAGGTAAATCAGTTCATAAGTTGGTGTTATAGCAATAATCCTGCACTAAATGTCAACAAAACCAGAGAAATAATTGCGGACTACAGGAAAAGCAACAGAGAGCACTCTCCACTTGTAATCAATGAAGAAACAGTTGCGAGAGTAGAAAGCACAACATTTTTGAGGGTGCACATTGCAGAAGACTTGATGTGGTCAGCCAACACAAATGCTATCATTAAGAAGGTGTACTAATGGCTTCACTTCTAGTGAAGGTTGAGAATCACATACCTACCATCAATGGCTTTCACAACCTTCTACAGGGGCACCATTGAAAGTATACTGACAAACAGCTTTACAGTGTGGTATGGAAACTGCTCTGCATACGAGCACCAGTCGCTCCAGAGGAGAGTGAAAATGGCTGAGAGGATTATCAGGAACTCCCTCCCATTCATACAAGACCTGCACATGTCCAGATGTCTCAGCAGGGCAAGGAAAATAACCTGGGATAGCACTCATCCTGCTTACAAACTGTTCTCACATTTAACATTAGGAAGGAACGTTCAATGCATACGCTGCAAAACCACGAGATTCAGAAACAGTTTCTTTCCACTAACCATCAGGTTACTGAACTTTAGGAACAGTACCCTTCAAACTGGACATTAAGGCAGTAATCCAACAATACTTAAAAGTCTCTGTAGTGCAGTATGTAACAAGGTCTTACCTACACCCAGACAGCAAAGTCAGCAGTAATCAAACTGAACTGTTTTACCGTGCAATATAAATGTAGGCCTTAAATCAATTAAATACTTAATTATTTGTAATCCAAATCAATGCAGCAGGGAACTCACTATACTAAAAGGTCACAAAAAAAAAGTAGAACACCAACACTCTCTCTCCCTCAAACTGACAATTTAAACTCCTTCAAATCACAACTAACACACAATGCCTAAATTTGGATTCCTTACTTTGCTCTTGCACTTTCCCAGGATAAAACTCTACAACTACAAACATACCACCAATGTTATGCTTTCTTTTACATTTCAGCTAAACTCTAGACTGCCATATCTTCATCTCCCTTTTCCCCACTGGTTTTCAATGTTACTATACTTTCCACAGTGTTCCACTCTTCCACACTGCTACCAATCTATGAACTTAGAATCTGTCTGTCTCTGTATAGACACACATTTACTACTACTACTGATACTGACTGTACAATTCAAAGGAAAGTACTATGAAAATGATCACCACTCCATTAATAATGCACTGTGCAGTGCACTAACTGCATTTGTGTATTATTTATTGTTTTTTATTATACCTTCTGTGTAAATATGCAATGAAAGTTATTTCTTCTCTGTCTGTAATGTATCCACTGTACTTACTTACCTACAATAATTGACTTCTTCTACAGACTTGACTTCTTCCTTCCCCTTCTTCTTCCCACCTAAAAGATAATTAATTCCCTTTTGTTGTTTTCCACACAGTCACCTTAGTTTTTTCTTTGCATAATGGTGGATGTTGGCTGCATGGTGTTTTTATACATGCCTCACTCTCGTGAGGTCTCACCATCTCAGGAGCTGTCAAACTGTAGGATTTCAGTTTGCTTTCTTCAATTCTGGCTCGGTGCTGAATCAGTCGTAATTGGTTATCTCAGCTTTCACTTGCAAACTGAGATTAACCAATCAGCTTCAGGGGAAATGTCATATGAATAAATAATACAAATTGCAAATGAAAATGTAGATTGTAGACATGTAAACTGGCTAAAAGGACCCCGTATTACTGACCCACTGGAGACAGGCTTGTGGAAACAGGGCAAGTGCATGTAATTGTAAGTTGCCTTACATTTCACGCTGAGACTAAATTGCAGCAGAAAAATAAGGATTTGCAAGTTGAGTTAGTTTAGATGAAGTTGGAAGAGGCGGCAACATTTTAGCTAAGCTGACTAGCAAGCAATACGATTGTTTTAATAGCTATTTCAAGTAGAATAAATGCTTCATTTCAGTTACTGTGCAGGCTGACTAGATTTGCATGAATTGTGTGTCAGTGTGAGCTGTATGAACCCCAGCAAAGCCCCACACACGTCCCCATCTAAAGAGTGTACAGTACAGAGTCAAAGGAAGCGAAGAGAAAACAAGTGTACTTTGTTGTTGTATTGGGGCTCGACTCAAGAGCTGCTTTTGTGGACTCCACCCTCCTGCTAGCCTAGTACCAAAATTTTGGAAAGCACGGAATCTCCTCCGTGCATTTACTGCTTTAGCTACTGAAGTAGGTCACAAAGTAGAAATTGCCAGTTTTTAGGTTTCATGTAAAGCAGTGGCAACCGTGGCATACACCGAAAAAGCAGAATCCATCCACCACTCTCTGAACATGTATGGACACTTTGGACAGCCTTTCTCAAAAATATTGTGGAAAACGATTAGGCAATGCATTTGAGTTGCGTGATATTTAACATGAGTTTGTTTGGAATCGGACTCAAGTGGAGTTAGTTTTCACGAGTAACAGAACTAATAGTTCTCTAGACACACACACACCACATTTGACTATGCATACATATATGGTTGCTTAGCAACCTCAAATCAACATGCAATAAGGTTAGGTGACTATGTAGTGTGTAACTCGCTGATGTTTCAGCAGTCGGAATCGGCAGGCACCAGTCAATTTTTTTTTCAACTGCTGCGAGCCTGCGAAAAATAATTTCTGGATTTACAATGAAATCCAGACAACCGGACAACAGCCTTTATTTCCGGACAATCCGGAAAAATTCTGTACAGTTAGCAAACTTAGCTATCCATCCTGATGTGTTTCTATGTATTAAAACATCTAAATGAAATACCCCACCTGATTGTCATCTATGTTAGAGAGGGACGAGCGACAGTTTGCAAGACATAACTTTCCTAAACACACAGGATATGTGACAAGTCATGACAATTATAACAAAAGTATTGTGTCCATTACACATATGCAAGTGGATTTTAAATTAAGTATCATCATTGCTATGCTTGCGGTGGTGGTGCTGCGGTAGCGTTGTCGCCTCACAGTAAGACGCTGTCCGGTTCGATTCTCAGCTAGAGCGTCTTCTGTGTGGAGACATGCGTGAATGGGCGTACATTTGTTGAAGGTTGTGCATCAGGCCTGGCAAGCCAGTGCGTAAAAATCAACTGCCAATCATTAGCGGACCGGAGTTCCGCTGTGGCGACCCCTAACCGGGAAAAGCCGAAAGACACAAACATCATCATTGCTATGCTTAAGAAATTGGACACACATTAGCTTGAGGTTCTATGTAAAGCATTAATGATATATGCTAAATGGAAAGGTGCACTTATACAAGCATTATTGAAACATTGCCTGCAATAAACATGTTTAACGTTATCATTTTTCTCTAGTTTTACAATCCTAATCAAAATGTTGTAAGAAATGGGATTTTTACACTCTTTGTAAAAGTATCTTTTAGCTGGATTTGAACTTTTATTTTTTAATCAGCTGTTTTATTTATCTAAACTCACTACATGTACACATTGCGACGAAGAGATAGGTATGAGACAGGTGGAATTTCTCTGCTCACTACTGTCCAGAATGCTGAAGAAAGTGCACCCTTGTCAGACATGTTTGCATTACATAAGGCAGGTTAAAATAACATTTTCATTTTTTTTTGTTAGGTAGTGAACCCTGTTTTCATGATGCCAAGCGGACAGCAAATACAAATTAAAATGAAAAAAATATATATACATATTGTGAATAATTGCAATGTGATCTCTAACCATGATTTGAAAAAATGCATCACGTGTCTTATTTCGTTCAGTTCACTTCATTTAATCCTTGTGCCACAGATTTGTACATCTGTAAGGTATATTCTCTGTAGTAATTACTATCCATGGTGCTGAGGGACATACACCAATGCCTGGCATATTTGTGCTACATCAGGCAGCCTAAACTAAATTTTTCATTTTCTTTACCTTGGCAGTGAGGCATGTTTACAAGCTGCTGAGTGGAGGGCAAATGGAAAAGGCATTAGAAAAAAGGGTCTATATTAGAATGCCAAAACCTCACTTACGCGAATCTCAAAAGGCCGACACATACACAGCGAACCACAAGAATACTGACATTCTTAAGTGCGAAATTCAAAATATCGAATTGCCATAGTTGGTCAACTCCACCGCCCACTACGTACTGCCTACCCAAACAAAATAAATATGAATGTATTACTATATATGCACTTACCTTAATCCGCACCCTATCCCTAAGGTCAGTAACTATTGCACATTTACGTTAGGGAGCTATACCAGATAAGGGAATCTACTACTGACATTTTACCTCACTAAACATGGTGTGGACAACTATGGCGATTCGGTGTTTTGAATTTTGTGCTTAAGGACATTCGGTGTTTATGTGGTTCGCTGTTTATGTGTCGGCCTTTCTGGATTCGCATAAGTGAGGTTTCGTCATTCTAATATAGACCCAGAAAAAATGTATGCTAGAGAAAAAAAAATGACAGTAAATTCCTTTCAAATGGTATATGTAGCAATGACAAATGCAAGAAGTGCATTCAAGTGACTCATTCATCCTTCTCACATCTCATTGTAACATAAAAAATGTACTTTGTGGAACACATTATCAGACTTGTATTTCATGACAATTAATGTGAACGTGGACAAACAACAGCTGACATGTTGTTAGCAATGCTGACAATATTTGATTTTTAAACAACAACACAATGTGATTAAATATGTATTCAGACCACCTGCTGTAAAATTAGCATTCAGTTGGACATGAACCATGCATCAACTGTCCTTTTTCTCTAAGCACACTGCACTTACACCTTGTGCCATGGAGACTTGCCTAACAAGTGTATTTTCTTCAGTGAGTACCATCCAGAGTGCTGATGGCCCTGCAATGCTACCAAGCTGGTTTGCACTAACTAAGGCAGCCTAAATTACTTTTTTCTCTTGTTTCTTTAAGCCATGAAAGTACATTTCATACTGTCAAATAGCATGCATATGCAGAAGGGAATATTTATCAGAAGCTTTCACAAAAATTTTTTGGGATAACAATTTGAAAGAGCATGAAATGAATCACAGTGTATAGTTGGGAATAAACAGAGCTACTACTGCATTACACTGACACATTCAGCCTTCTCACATCTCCTTGCCACATTGGTACTATAGTGTATGTCTCACAATATCAGGACTATATCTAATGCCATGGAAATGGAGACGGGCACATGGAACAGCAGAAATGTTTTCATTTTTTCACACAGCACACGCAATACCAACATCATTTCAAATGATGCATCTGTCTGTTGCTTTTAGTCAATACTGACCTTACCTGAGTTTTCCCAAATCAACACAATCATACACCAAAATGAATGTCAAGATTTATTATGACACTCTATCTTGCTATTTAACTGTAGCCTCCAAATAGGCTTTGTGCCTCATGAAAGGAGAACAGCAACAGTCATCCCTCTGCACAAAGGTGGGCCACCTACAGACCCTGGAAGCTACAGACACAATAAGTCTCACTAGTCTCAAATGCAAAGCAATGGAAAGAATTATCATGACATAGGAAACTTCTAAACACTGGACCCAACCACGTTTGGTTTTGTCAAGGGTGGGTCAGCCTGGTGGAACTCTCTGAGAAGATCACCAAAGCAGTGGATGAAGGCAGAACAGTTCACACTTCCTACCTTGACCTGGCCAATGCATTTGACATAATATCCCACTCGAGCATTGTTGATAAACTCAAAAGGTTAGGTATAAACCCTTATGTCACCCAGTGGATAGCCATCTGGCTCACAGACAGGACCCAGGAAGTTAAAATTGGGGAGTCCACCTCTACAAAGAGGCCAGTCACAAGCGGAGTTGCTCAGGGATTGATCATGGGACTGCTCCTTTTTGGCATTTACTTCTCTGAAGTCTAGGCCAATGTCAAGGACCTCTGGATAACCAAATTTGCAGACAGTTGGAAATTAGGAGCAGTCATAGAATCTCCCTCCAACACTAATATACCCCAGGAAGGCTAACACAGACAAATAACTCATGTCAGAGACATGGACTAAAACTATATGCCAAGAAATGCATGGTAGTATCCTTCAGGAACTCATCCACCCCTGGTAACTACCATATTGACAACACATCCCTAAGAACTGATGCAATAGTCAAGGATTTGGGGACACACATAGACAGCAATCTAGCCTTTGACCATCATGTGTTTACAGTAGTGAGGAAAGCAGTCTATGTTGTGCAAGTTATACACAAATGTATGGCATCTAGGTCCAAAGAGGTCATTATTCCACTATATTTAGCATTCATCAGACCTAACATTGAGTACAATGCCACATTTGGCATGTACCTAATCAGGCATATCCAACATTTGGAAAATCCACAGAGATTCCTCATTAAAAGAAAATAGGGCATAATTAACATGCCCTATGCAGACCTCCTCAAAGCTCTGTTCCTGAGTGCTGTCTCCTATAGGCTGTTGAGGGGAGATCTATGCCTGGCATATAAGGCATTGTTAGATCACACCCTGTTGGACCTCCTGTGTATCCACAAAACAACAGCACCACAATTATCCATTCTAAAGACTTAAACCTTGCCATGATAAAAATAGGACCCACTGGAGAAACAGGTATGCATCCCAGAGACTACCCCTTCTCTGGTACAGGCCCCCCACCCATGTGAAGCAGAGCTCCTCCCTAACCCAAATCAAGTGTAACTAGGATAATTGGATGGGACACAGAAAACTGATTCCTTGTTTGGTACCTATGTCTCTAATGAGTACAGATAGCCTGTAAATGGTTCATCTCCCAGGCACCTGCTTGTAAATGTTTAATCTCCCAATCTCCTGCTTACACTTATCAATGTTACCACAATGTGTCATTGGTTTGGGATGCATGGCAAGGCTTAAAACACATGTAGTGGTCATTAGCCTAGTACATACATGTGAACCTATGAACCTATGATCTCCCTTGGTAAAATGATCTATGAACCAGTTTCAAACTCTGCATCATGTGTACTGTTTCTCTAAGCTGAATTCATTTACACAATATGCCACAGAGACATGCGAGTGACAGCTTTAATTTCTTTACTCAGTACTATTGCGACTGCACAGGAAAACACAACAGTCCCAGTCTTCATTGCATTATTTATGGAAATCCAACTAAAATTTGTCAGTTTTTACCATAGGTAGTGAACTGCCATTCACTGCTACTGACCACTGCCAGACAACAGAGTGCAATGCCAGACGATGCAAAAAAGATAAAGGGGAAAACATTGAAGCAAGTACTTTAATTGTACATTTCTGATGTTTAATCATCTTTGTTATCTTGCAACAGGAACCCCTATGGTTTGAACCATCAAACCAGGATATTAAGAACAATCATTGAAGAGTACTTCCCATATTTGCCACAGACAAAGATTTGTATTAGCAAGGAGAAAAGGTGTTTAGATGCACTGAACATGTGACATTATATCAAGTCACACTGAAAGTGTAACAGAAACAAGTTATGAAAGTTGTCCTTTTCCATTGGACAGTAACTGTTTGGATCATTGGGATACTGCAGACAGGATACCCATGCACTCACAAAATATTAAACAAAGACTGCAAACACTGCAGGTGTATTCCTCTTTTTCTTTGTGGTGCCTCATTCACTTATCTATGCTTGCTTAAGGGCAATTCTATCTCATCTTTATTGCATATGTTATCTGCATCAATGTTTAATGTAATCCCTTGAATATAGACATTTCTTAGTAAGGGGCAGTAACTGTGGTCATTAAAGCCAGCATTTGAATCTTTGGAATGTTGATCTCCTAACTTAGTTAATGTACTTTCAGATTTTTTGGTAAGTTTTTTCCTCCTGACACATCCTTAGTAAGTGTACATTAAAGAGAGGAGTGTGTTTTTGTGATCAGACTAATCATAGATACCTGCAAGACATTAGCAAGTAACAGTTCTCAATGCTCATCCTTGGAGTGCTAGAGTGTATGTGTAGAATTGTGTAGCTTCTTATACCGTGTTTTCCTTCTCTACATGTAGTGCAGATTGTGGTATTCAGGAATGCTGATAATTTAACACATCATGTGCATGCTGATAGTGCTCACAGTGCTGATTCTGCACTATATAAAGGTAACTGTGCAGCTAATGCACTTGTGCTGTAGTGAGAAGAGTATTTGAATCCACAGAGCTCTATACAGCTAAATAAACACAACTTTTGGAGAATTATATTCTTTCCACACTGCTTTATTGTCAATGTATGTTGATATTTCTTGCATAATGCTTTTAGTGTAACACTGAGAGTGAATTCCAATGCCTTCTCCAAACCATCTATTTATTTTACTGTTTTTCTTTATCTTTTACTTTTGAAATAGCCCAGGTTCCTAGGTTCCTAGGTTGGTACTAGGTTATCAGCCCTAGGGCGTATACAAGCCTAGGCATAACAATTCCCTGGCTATTTCTTCCTACAATATTTACTTCTCTGGACAACTGTCTAGCAGGGCAGCTAACAGGATCCCCGGAGTGAATTTTCTATCTCCAATCCAATCATCAGGGTTCCTTTTGAAGAGGACCAAAGGGGCGCTCTGGTTGACATGTATGAGCAGTCTATTCCAGAGTCTGGGGAGTCTCTGGGTCAGGATCCTATCCCTCCAGCATGTTTTGTTCATTGTGATGACAAGGTTTAGATCCCTGGACCGTGTGGCTCTGAGGGATTGGGATTTCTTTAAGTGTAGCATGTCCAACAGCTCTGGGTTTGGCATGGCCTTGTATGTTAAGCAGAGATCGCCTCTGAGTAGACGATATGCAACAGAGTATAGCTGGAGTATATGAGTTATGTCTGCATTACAAAAACTTTGCTATATAATGCTATCGTTGTATTTTATTGTTATTTGCAGAGTTATTGCAGATGAGTGTAGTACAACTTTGTAGCAAGGTCTGGCATTTTACATGTGTTAGCACAAATAAATGTGTTAAGTTTGTGATGTCTACCTGGCTGTCCTTATAATAGTTATCTTACATTTCTACTGTTGCATTGTGAATTATTATTGTTAATGCTGCAATGTAGTATACAGTTACACAAACCCATGTTCTCTGTGTATATATATATATATATATATGTGTGTGTGTGTGTGTGTGTGTGTGTGTGTGTGTGTGTGTATGTATATATATATATATATATGTGTGTGTGTGTGTGTGTGTGTGTGTGTGTGTGTGTGTGTGTATATATATATATATATATATATGTGTGTGTGTGTGTGTGTGTGTGTGTGTGTGTGTGTGTGTGTATATATATATATATATATATATATATCTATGGTTTACTATTAAAATTTCGAACGGCACTCCGTCGACTGTACTGTAGTCGAACACGGATGTTCAAAATGATAATTGAAGTCAAAAAACAATCTAGGAATGGGTTTTAACATGGGTCGAGGTAGGGAGATGTTTGTAGTCCGAAATACTGAACACCTACCGACCCATGTTAAAACCGCTCCTAGATTGATTTTTTTTCGACATTCAACGCCGAACTTCCGTTGCCGACTATAGCACAGTCGACGGAGTGCCGTTCGAAATTTTAATAGTAAATCATATAGATATATATATATATATATATATATATATATATATATATATATGTATATATATATATATATATATATAGGTTTATAGTGCCTGAATATTTGAACTGTATCTTACTGAAATTGGTACACCTTGTTTGCTGTAGCATAGACTAGATCCAGGCCTGCTGAATCTAGCTTTATTTATATGCTTGTTGTTTGTTTGCTTGTTATTTCCCTGGAGCACTAATTCCACCTAATACGCGGCTTCTCAGCACTTCTGTGGATCACTAGTGATATCTGCATTGCTTACTGTACTTATTTCCTTGTTTCACTTGAAAAAAAGTTACTGTTTGTCGTTTTTGCATTTAAGTTACCTGTAACACATTGCACTTAAGTTACCTGACACTTGCTCACTAAAGCAATTATATAAGTCAGCACTAAAAATTAAAAGCACTACACCCTCACTCCCCACTGGCCCTTGTTTTCAATTATAAAGGAATTCCCAGTATTATTCTAGCATGTCCAA
This sequence comes from Protopterus annectens, assembly GCF_019279795.1. Lineage (NCBI taxonomy): Eukaryota > Metazoa > Chordata > Ceratodontiformes > Protopteridae > Protopterus > Protopterus annectens. Next base: position 1,107,222,513 of record NC_056729.1, on the reverse strand, counting down.
AGGTCAGTTGTCAATCCCCTCTCCGGTCCAGCTGGTGAATCTAGGAATCTTGAGGCAATGTTACAACTGCCTCATGTACACAGATAACCCTCTCCTCCTCCCAACAAATTCCAACACATGTGAGAGATGCAACCATATAGCTAAACTGGAGGCTAAGCTCTCTCAACTCAGTACTGGCATAACCAGGCAGGAGGAGAAGGAAACCACACTCACTACAATTCCAGTCTCACATAGACCTACCAAGACAGCAAACCAAACACATAATTACACAAAAACATACTCGGAGGCTCTAAATAAAGATCTGCCTAAGCAGCAGAGACCGCCAAAGCAGACACCCAAGCAACCGCTATTCCAAAACAAAACACGTGCAACACATATCTCACAAAGCCAGTGTGCCGAACAGTCACAGCCCTTAAGACTAAACAACACACCTGATACACTTGTAATAGGTGACTCTATCGTCAGGCACACTGACGTCCCGCTCACCAGGCTGAACAAGGAGAGGGTCACGGTGAGCAGCCTGTCGGGTGCTAGGATCCACCACATAACACAAGCACTCAGGTCACTCCAAGGCAAGTACAAATATGACTCAGTCATTGTCCATGCTGGTGTGAATGACCTGAGACGTACCTCCCTGGACTACATGAAAAGAGACATAGAGGAGCTCTCTGAGCATGTAGCCCAGGCCGGTACAACGCTGACCTTGAGTAGCATCTTACCCTCACCAAGAATGATGCCACAATATGAAGACAAGATGATCAATTTCAACAATTGGCTTAAGTACTGGTGTCATTCAAAGGGGATCCAATGCCTGTCAGCTTGGGATGATATGCTCGACAAGCCACGATGCTTCACTAGGGATGTCTTGCACCTGTCACCCCTGGGCTTTCGGATATTGGCAAAGGCTCTTGCTACCCCCATAGTGACTTTTTTAGGCAAGGCTCAAAAGACAAACCCACCTCCATAGGTATCACAAGGGATAAGAAACTAAGAGTAATGCTACTCAACACCAGAAGTCTAAACCTCAAGATGCACGCACTCAAAACTCTCCTTAGCATGGAGAACATCGATATCTGTGCAGTAACAGAAACCTGGTTCAGGGCTCCCGAGAGCACCCCAGCACTACCAGGTTATACCTCATACCATGCTTTTTGGCCCAAAACTTGGACCGAACCACAAAAGGAGGGGAGTATCGATATTCATCAAAGATACCCACACCTCCAGGTTGGTGGCAAAGCACGAAGCATCAGAGACTATCCATGTGCAACTAACAGTGGGTAAAACTGCCTTCCAGTTTATAGCCTGCTACAGACCACCCTCCCAAACCCAGGAACCCCACTCGGCCTTCCTGAGAACACTGGAAAATATGAAGGTCTCTCCAGACACCATTATATTGGGCGACTTCAACTACCCAAACATAGACTGGGAGCATTACTCTAGCTCCAAAACCCTAGCCCAAAGGTTCCTAGAATTTATAAACTCAAATGCTATGGAACAACTTGTTACCACTCTCACAAGAGGGGAAAACATACTGGACCTGATCATCACCAACATGGGGACTCTATGCTCCAGACCAGAAGTGTACCCTCACTGGTAAGATCAGACCATAAACTAATCTCACTGGATATTCACATCCCTACCCCACCCCACCCCCTGCCCAGAAAACCACAGTGAAAAACTTCTCTAAAGCAAATTTCACACTCCTCAAAACCGAGGTGGAATCCTTCAAAGCCCCCGGACCTGTGGAAAATATGGCCCAGACCGCAGAATCCTTTATAAATGCATTCTATGAACACCTTCAGGAATGCATGCATCATGCAATCCCAAATAAAACCAAGACCCAATCCTCCAAAGGCAGACGTCCTGTCTGGTGGACCCCAGCCATAAACAAACTATACAATAGAAGGAGGAAGCTACTAAATGAAAGAGCAAAATCCCAAAAAGGGAAGGCATCACTGATCAGTATTAGCAAAAAACTACGGGCACTCATAAAATTGTCTAAGGCCAGCTTCGAGAGAAAAATTGCACAGGATACTAAGGATAATCACAAGGCTTTCTTTAGTTATGTTAGGAACCTGGGTGGTAATTTCCAGATATGCTCAGAATTAGTCCAAAATGACAAAAAATACACCGAACCCACAGACATTGCCAACATCCTAGCTGACAGGTTCAGCGCAAACTTCTCCCCCCCCCTCTCCACCAAAAGGGCAAATATCTATCCCAGCAGAGTGCTGCCCCCCTGACATCTCAGATGCTCAGGTAAGAGCCGCCCTCTCCAAAGCAAAAAACACAGTATCAATGGGACCAGACAGTGTCCCGGCTGCCCTACATGAACTCCAAGAAGAGCTAAACCCAAACATAAAACTACTGTTCAATCTCAGCCTTACTACAGGATATGTGCCCAAAGAGTGGCGACAGCAACAGTGGTCCCTCTCCATAAAGGTGGTGCCTCAACGGATCCTGGAAACTATCGCCCCATAAGCCTGACTAGCTTGGTCTGCAAAGCTATGGAAAGGATCATCATGGACCTCATAAATAAAGATATTGGGGACCTACAGACACTGGATCCTACCCAGTTCGGCTTTGTTAAGGGCAGATCCTGCCTCTTAAACCTGGTTGATTTCTTTGAAACAGTCACCAAGGCCATTGACGAGGGAAGGTGGTCCACACAGCCTACCTGGACCTCGCAAAAGCCTTCGATACAATACCCCACTCGGCATTATAGATAAGCTCACCAGCTTAAATATAAACCCCTATGTCACTAGATGGATTGCAAACTGGCTCAAGGACAGAACCCACATGGTTAGAATTGCTGGAGCCATGTCAGACTCCAAACCAGTTACAAGTGGTGTCCCACAAGGCTCAGTCCTGGGTTCGGTATATATTTCTCGGAGGTACAGGCCAACACGGAAGGACTGTGGCTGACCAAGTTCGCAGATGACTGCAAACTGGGCGCCATAATCGACTCTCCAGCCGACACAAGCATCCTCCAAAAGGGCCTCATAGAAACAGACAACTGGTGCCAGAGCCATGGCCTCAAGCTAAATGCCAAAAAGTGTATAGTCATCCCCTTTGGCAAAAACAAAGTGCCCACAAATTACCACATAGGTGGTAATCCATTAAGTACAGAAGAAGTAATTAGGGACCTGGGGACCCAAGTTGATAGCAATCTCTCATTTGACAACCACGTGGCCAAAGTGGTTAGAAAAACATTTTATATAGCCCACCTAATCATGAAGGGATTCACATCTAGATCAGGGGAGGTCATCATGCCTCTTTATTCATCCCTCATCAGGCCCATAATACTCATCCCTCATCAGGCCCATAATTGAGTACAATGCCCCTTTTGGGATGTATCTTACCAGACACCTGCAGCAACTGGAAAGACCCCAAAAGTACCTCACCAACAGGATCAAAGGGCTCAAACAGATGCCATATGCTGCCCGGTTAAAGAAACTCCAGCTCTACTCAGTGGCATACCGCCTGTTCAGAGGCGATCTGTGCCTGACGTATAAAGCCATGTCCAACCCGGAATTAGTGGACATGCTGCACCTCAGAAAATCCAAATCCCATCGAGCTACGCGCTCGAGAGATTTGAACCTCAGCACTGAAATAAATAGGACATGCTGGAGGGACAGATTCATAACCCAGAAGCTCCCTTCACTCTGGAATAAAATCCCAGTCCAGGTTAGGCAGAGTCCCTCATTGACTCTCTTCAAAAGGAATCTTGATGAGTGGATGGGAGATCATAGGTTTACCCCGGGTATCACTTCTGTGTCACTGTTAGACAGAGGCACAGTATACTAACCTCGAAAAAGGGCATAGCAAAATAAATTTAAAATGGGTGGCGAAAGCCAAACACGTTCTGGCTAGGCTTATAAATGCCCTAGGGCAGATAGCCTAGTATGAACCTATGAACCTATGAACCTATATATATATATGGGTCTACTTTATTTGCCCGAACTTTCATTTGCCCGACCCCATTTGACCGAAATGTCATTTGACCGACACTTCATTTGACCGACAAGTATTATTGGCAAGAAAATGGGATATGCCCCCTTCCCCACTGCAGTGCGACCCTGGAGTTAGAATATATAGTTAGGGGGGTGTGGGGTGCACAGCCCCCCACAATGGGGGGTGTGGGGGGACGAAGCCCCCCCCACTTAATTTCATATTATAATGTTTAGTTTTTCTTTAATATTGCTTAGTAACACAAAAGTGCCCCCCGCACCCCCCTAACTACAGTGGGGAAGGGGGCATATCCCATTTTCTTGCCAATAATACTTGTCGGTCAAATGAAGTGTCGGTCAAATAAAGTGTTGGTCAAATGAAATTTCGGTCATTTGGTCTTGGGCAAATGGGTGTCGGGCAAATAAAAGTTCGGGCAAATGAAGTAGACCCATATAGATATATATATATATATATATATATATATATATATATATATATATATATTACTGTTGATATTTTTTTGGGTGGCTGTCCTAACTTGTATGTAGTCATAGGGAACATTACCTTTTAAATTATTGTGTGCATGATGGCTGTATGCATTCATACATAACTGAGTTCACAACCATCCTGAGTGTGTATTATATCTTTAATTATTTTTTCTGTTTTCTGTTTCATCCCATACAGGGATATGGCACCCAAGAAGAAATCTGTACCCTGCAAGCCACCATTCACTGATGCAGAAAATGAGGTCATTATTCAGGTTTTACATAGCCATGGTGTTTTTATCTGAGGCAGAAGTAGAGGTGGCCAATCTGCCTGAGAGAAGATATAGAAGTGGGTGGTAGATGATATCAATGCTGTCAGAGAAGTTACTCCAGATGTGACACCAGGCAAGTAATGAGATAGCACCTGGCTGCTGTTGGGCAGCTGCAGTTGTTGCCCTGGAACAGGTGACTAACTGTGATGATCCTACTACCAAACTACAAATAACTGAAACAGACGAGTTGATGTCCATTGTCAGGGATCCAGATAGCTCACCAGAGGGTTCACACAGAATCTTTGATGTTGATGTTGATGTCTCAAGTAGAACTTTCAGGTATGCAAAATGCAAGTGTCATTGTTATATCTTTATATGTGTATATATTAGATGTCTGATATATGTATAACTGGTAAATGTGAGCCAGATGACCTCATAACAGAGACATAGATGAGGGTGTTTGGGGGGGATCCAAGTGTTCAGTACATTTTTGTAAGAGAATATTCTTAATCTGCACACGTAAATGGGGATTGTTCTCTCTCTCCCTCTCTCTCTATGTGTCTCTGTCTTTTTTTTTGTTTCATTTGCATTGTGATACTTACCAGACTTCTTTTTCTTTCCATTCCTTCACATACAAGGATATCTGGATTGCAGGCTGCAATCTCACTGGCAAATATAAAGCACACATTTGGTTATTGTTATTACTTTATGTAAGGTAGATTCAGTTCTGTATGAGAGTAAAAGTTTGTGTTGCTTTAGCATCTATTAGCTTTTAACATAACTTTTGTATAAGAATAATATGCAATCAATTGTATTATCTATTTCTCTGTTTGTAATACTTACTGCTTGTTATCATAGGTGACGCTAACAGTGGAACTGTAGAACTCCTATCACCTGAATTAAGAGTATCATTCGACTCTGTTGATGATGGTGGTGATGAAGACGTACAGTCAGGGGATGCAGGGGGTCAGTCTGATCCTGTGGTAGTGGCTTCCACATCCTTTGCCCATAATGCAGACACAGTCACTATGCCTATGCATACACATGACACAGAGACCTCTGATGTAGGATAGGTTGAGGGTGACACAGTTGATCAGGGTAGTGTGGTTACTCTAGCTGTAGAGCTGGTTGCTTCTCCCCATACCTCTTGTGAGGGCAAAATGCCACACAAGAGGGTTGATAGAGGTGCTCGGAGGAGGCCTGCTGTCCACCCTTCTCCTTATGCTCTGTGTCATTATCTGCCAGCAGACATATGTGTAAGGGCTCTAACGGTGTCACGGGTGCATACCACCATAGCTTCAGAAGAGATTGTGTGAATACTAAACCTCATGCATTCTGACATGTGTGATTCCCTGAACCACGTGGATGATACCCCTTGGGCAGATGAATGATACACTGGATTGTACAGTGCCTGCGATGGAATGTCTGCTGGGGGAAGGTGGGCATCCTCATGGCCAGAGAGCCGTTACATCTTCTGGTGTTAGCAGACATGGCTATGTAAGATCTCACTTCCATAGTGACACTACTTCCACTGCTCCATCAGTGATTGCAGTGTTCACACCTAGATGTGACACTCCATGAGGTTGTAGTCCTGGATGTAGTCATGAGTAGTCATGAGGAGAGCACATCCAGCAGATATCACCCATGTTCAGGTAGCACCCCGATTTCTAGGCAGGGCTGTGAAAGTTGCAGTGCAACTCCTGGCAGAGGTGGTTCTTATGGTTAAGGGTGATGATTCTTAACTGACTAGTGTGCCATGCATGGCTCACAACTGTCTGAGATGCCAGAATGTAGTGCTAGCACAGTGCTTGATTGTTTTCATACAGATACACACACACTGAAAAAAATCACTAGCCCAAACCACCTCACACACATGGAAGCTATCTAAACAGTACTGCTGAGTGCTATACATCTCTTGTTACTGGCTCTGACCACTGTATACTTTAATAAATGCATGTGTTTTTTACTTGCACATATTCACTTCTTTGGTAACAGCCTTGCCCTACTGCCATCCCCCAACTACCTTGTGCAAATGATGATGACTGTGCCAGTACTTTGCACATGTATTTGTGAATAAGGGTTACATATTGTCTGATACACTCAGTGGATAGCTAATGATTGCTTACTCACAAGCTTGTATTTATCAAGATGTGTTGCAGGTGAAAGGTTTTTGATTTCTTGTTCCTACTCATTTGTGAATGATTGCTTAATATAATTGTTGAACCTCATTGTATTTCAGTTATTGTCATTACAGCAATGGAAGCAGTAGGTGCTTCAGTCTTGTTTCTTGTTATAGATGTGCAAATGAGAGGGTATAATTGACCTGTTTCATGTTTTATAGACAATGGTCAATTGAAATGTTTGATACACAGTACTGGTTTTAATACGTAACTGTATAGTGCAAAAATCTGACATAGGAGATATTACTGACATAAATGCACATCACAGGCAAATGCTCTATTATGTAACCTTCTTATTTTCATTACAGGTTTCACACACTTTGTCATTACTGCAGGTAAAGATTGTGTCCTTAGGAGATGTCCCTGTCTGATGTTATCAGAACCCAGTCATTACATGGTTAATTAAAGTTTGTCCAGTTTGACAGGCATCAGTGTCCCTATATGTATGTGTGTGGGATCCTATGCTTTGACCTTGGTAGTGATTGTGTGTGCTGTCATTGTCCTCTTATTCACAGCCAGGGCACACTGTACACACCTCCATCTGCCAGCACCATCTGCAGCTGGTGGTTCTCCCTCAAACTCCTTATCTGTTCCTGCTGCTGATCCTGTCTGTGGTCATGTACCTTACTGTCTTTGTTGAATCTGTTTCCTGAGAATTATATTGTGTAACATGGCACAGACTGTAAATATTTCGGCACAGGTGCCCGGGTCATACTTCAGTGTCGCTCCTGATGTGTCTAGACACGTGAACATTGATTTAAGAAATCCAAACTCATGTTGTATGATATTCCTAGTTTGAGCGTGGGCTTTGTATCCTTGCGCAGTGGGGTCCTGTGGGTTTCTCATGGGTGTCATGAGCCAGGTCTCCAATTCATAACCTGCACCCCCCACTAGATGCCTTTGAGGAATGACACCCCCAGCAAACCTGGTGTTCAGCTCACAGGTGAGCCATATGTGTGAGGCATGGAAACTGCCTGGGTTACCTACACAGACATAGTAGATGATCCCTTGGGCACTACAGACAACTTGACAGTTTATAGAGTGGAAACCTTTTCTGTGGATGTACCTCCTTCCCTGTTCCTCAAGTGGACTTTTATTTCTACGTGTGTGCAGTCTAATGATCCCAGCACTTCATGACAGTGTGCTACTGCATAGAATTCCTGCATGGTTCTTGCTCTCTCCTGTGGTGTGCCTGGGAAACAGATGTGATGCCTTGCATATTGTAGCATAGCATTTAAAAACTGATGCAATATTCTAGAAGCTAAGGCCTGTGACACCCCTAATATATGCCCTGAGGGTTTCTGAAAAGTTCAGTTACCTAGTATACATAATGCTACACATACCTCTGTTTCCAGTGGGATGGGTTCTCCATGATTTCTCTTGAACCTGAGGTTGTATAGTTCCTCCAGTGTTTTCCTGTCCACCCTGTATCTCTCAACAATTTCTGTGACATACAGTCCATGATAGGTCAAATGAGGTCTAGACACCCTTCTTCTTCTTACCTCAGGTCAGGCAGCAGCAGCAGTACCCTGATTAAAAGCCTGTTGCACATACAGCATAATAATAGCAAAAGCAAACCCTAACATGTTTTTTGTTTAAGTGTAATCATGCTGTATTCCAAAGACTTTTGGAGTACAGGGCAAAAAGCTACACTGAGTGTGCATGATTGTTTTATAGCATCCTGAAAACCTCCACCATATTGGATTGGTTGCTTAGCATGGAATTCGGCGCTTTGTGCTGTCATTAGCATATTCAGCCATTTCCTTTTGTTTGTCCGCTCTACACGTCATGTAGAACTTAATAAATACCAAATAGCGTGCTGTCAATGTGCCACCAACACAACAGCTGCACTTCATAAATCTGTTAATATTATTTATTTAACATTTGTTTACTGGGAAAGTTCAACTGGGACACAGACCATTTTCAGCAGAGGCCTGGGGAGAAATGCTCCAGATACATATCTTTGGAATGTGGGATGAAACTGGAGCACCCAGAAAAAACCCGCATGAGTGCAGAGAGGACATGCAGAATCCAGAAAGAAGCCACCCAGGCTGAGAAGCAAACCAGAAAACCAATTGCTTTGAGGAGATAACATTAACCGCTGCACCACCCACCCACAAATGAATATGGCCCCTTATCATTAAGGCCTGGGAAATGATTAGTATTCAATTTGATTTGTCAATACAGCTCCCTGGCTTCAAGTCTCATTTCCCAGTGTGAGGATATGGTACCCTTTCCAAAATATAAAATAAAAATTTCTTAAATCCATTACAAACTTTTGAATGATGGAAGATGGTGGTGGTATTGCATCCCCTAATGGGATATATGCCGAACCTAAGTTGTCGCTCTGTTTTCTCAATTTAAAATGAAGGGCATGTTAAGCAAAGGGCTATGTAAACTACTCCATTAGTATTACAATCAAATTTACCATTATTTCTTATTACTCTAGGAAAAGATGCCACATTTATAATTACTCCAACATGAAAAAATCTACATTGGGAGGGATCCGAATGGAGAGATGATGAGTCAGCAAAGAAAGGAGAGTATTATTGCTGAAACTAAATTCATCCTCAAGTCTTGGTGAGTACCTTCATGAGGTGGAGCTTGTTTTTCACAAAATCTCAACTAGACAATACTGATATATAGACTGTATTTATATAGCATATATCATAGACAGAAGTAGGTTAAAAATAAAAAAGAGGACTGGGTGCACAAGACCCAGGATAAAAAAGTGCCCAATCCTGGTAGGCACACTGGTGCCAGGACTGGAAAAGATGACAGTGTCAATCCTCAAAATACCCAGAAATATTCCTACAATGGGGCCAGGCCCAGGGGGAGCATGCCCCCCCCCATTGTAAAAGGAAGTAGTAGTCCACAAAAATCACAAAACCTGATAGTAAAAAGAAGACCCAAAAAGACAATAAAGTAGACTATTGAGGATAAGAAAGAAATTATGTATTGTTACTATTATGCAAAAAGCCCAACATTTCCAGACACAAGATATATAAAATGATTACGAGAGAAATTAGAGGAAAGAAAAATACTTCCACAGGAAAATTGTCAGAAGCTTTAAATGAAAATGTGTGTTCATGAATACAACAGATTTTTGAAAAACAGTATATAGATCAAGAAACTTTGATCTGTTTGGAAAAAGAAGCATCTGAGGAAGTGTGAAAATATAAACAATAAAACCTAGAGATATTTGAAAACTATAAAAAAGAAATATGGACATGGGAAAGAAAAAGAGATTTGATATGGTGCAATATTTATGCAAAGGAGAAAGCCAAATTAATGAATATAAAGAAGGCAGCCCCAAAGATATTCGAAGAGAAATGCAGGCAGAGGCATCCGGATATAGAAAATTTCATAATAAAAAAAATAATATCACAAAGCTGGAATATACAAAAGAAGATTAGTAAAGTAGAAGTGAAGAAAATAAAAGTTAAAGTTATGGAGTGCCTGCAAAGTGAAGGATTTTGTGTAAAAAACTAACACAGGTTACATTACAGAATGATGGATTAAGTCCCCAAAGTAACCAGACGCAGGAAGATCAGGAGACATCTGAAGAAGAAATATGGACATGGGAAAGAAAAAGAGATTTAATATGGTGTAATATTTATGCAAAGGAGTAAGCAAAACTAATGAATACAAAAAGAGCAGCACCAAAGATATTTGAAGAGAAATGCAGGCAAATTAATCTGGACATGGAAAACCTTACAATACAAAGAATACGAAGACAAAGAGGAAAAGTAGAAAAGGAAATTAGTAATGGAGAAGTTAAAGAAATAGAAACTGAGGTTATGGAGAACCTGTGAAGTGAAGGATTCAGTGTAGAAAATCTAATTCAGAAAGCACCACAACAGGATAGAGTAATGGATATCCAAATTAAGGGGAAACCAGTAGAACAGGAAGCAATTGGTCAGGTGCCATATCAAGATATTTTGGAGCCTTCCACAGGAAACCAGTATAAGCATTCACTTGAAGCTAGACAGCAAGGGAAGGAAGAGGAAACTGTGGAAACTCTGATGCAGTCAATGTTGAGCAGTGATAGGCCAGTGAGTTCCCATATGACAGAGCAATGGATGGCACAGGATGAAATTGAATAGAAGGTGCCACATGAAGATGTTATAGAACTTTCCATAGAATGTCCACAGGAAATGGAAAACAAGGGATGTGCCCTCAGTTTGGAAGAAAATGAGCTAAGAGAAGAGTTGCTTGATTTAATAGACACAAATAAATATATTAAGATCAATGAGAGAAACAGACTGCAGAAGGTTAATAAAAACCCAAAAGTCAGAAGCTTGATAAAACAAATGAACACAGTAATTAGGACTGTCCATAGAGACCCATGTGATATAACAGAAGTAAACAGAATATATTACTGTGCTGCTTAATTAATAACTGATAAAGTTCTACCACAGGAACATAGGGTAGCGAGGGAAAAGAGGGGGCGAAAGTGAATACCATCATGGAAATATTGAATAGAGAAAACTATAAAGCAGCTAAGACAAGAAGTGTCAGTGTTAGAAGATTATAGAAGAGGGAATAGATCAACAAAAATACTAAGAAAGATAGATGTGATAAAAGCAATGCGCAGTATTAGAACAGGCAAGGATCTATCATGCACCAGTTGAAATAAGCTAAAAATCTCAGCACAAGCAAAAAAACTTAGAAGATATGAAGATAAATATAAAGAAAAAGTGCAAAATAAGCAATTTATTGATGATCCAAAAAGGTTTTATAGAGAACTGGGAAACAAGGTAAAAATTATAGAAAGACCCCTAAAAAAAGAAGAAATAGGTACATTTTGGAGAAGTATCTATGAAGATCCTGTGGAACATTACAAAGATGCTAAATGGATAGAAGAAGTAAAAGAAAGAATAAGAAGTTTAAAGGTACAGGATATGAAATGGGATGAAGTAACAGCCAGAGAGATTGAAACAAAGTTAAGAAAAGCCTCTAACTGGAAAATCCCATGCCCAGATGCAGTACCTAACTTTTGGTTAAAAGTATTAACTTCTTTGCACGAAGATTTAGCCATGAGTAAGAATAATTGATATGTGCACCCCGAACAGACACCAACCTGGCTAACAACAGGAAAAACAATGCTTCTACTTAAGAGGGAGCCTGCAGGCTACCTTAAAAATTATTGACCAATAACTTGCCTTCCAATGACATATAAACTATACATGGGAATTGACTGATGCTGACAGAGTTTATAGTCATTTAGAAGAAAACTCAATTATGGCATCAGAACAAAAGGACAATAAAAGAAAGTCTTATGGAATAAAGGATCATTTGGTGTTAAATAAAGTCATAGTGGAGAACTATAAAAAGGGGAAGAATCTAAGTATGGCATGGATTGACTACAAAAATCATTTGATGGTATCCCATATTCATGGATAAAAGAGTGCTTAAAAATGTATAAGATACAGCCAACACTGATCGACTACATTGCAGTGACCATGAAACAGTGGCAGACCACTTTGCAATTAAGCTATGATAAAGGACAAATTATTATCCCAGGGATAAAAATTCAAAGGGAGATATTCCAGGGTGAATCTCTGTCCCCATTGCTATTCTGCCTTGCCCTTAACCCATTAACTGTTTACTTAACAGCTTAGGCCATGGCTATAAATTGGCACCTAGAAAACAACAAACTGTAAAGACATCTCATCTTCTCTTTGTTGATGATTTAAAACTATAGCTCGTCAGATGAGAAAATGAAAGCACAACTGCAGGATGTTAAAACTTTTTCAGATGATATACGAATGTCATCTGGTCTTGATAAATGTGCAAAAGCAACCTTTAGAGCTGGAAAACTGCAGCTCCAAGAAAACATCAGTTTGAGACAAGAATGTGATATAAAAGAACTTGAGCAAGAGGGAGTGTTTAAATATTTGGGAATTGACAAGGATCAACAATAAAACATGAACAAGTGTAAATAAAACTTAGCAAGGAATACTTTAGAAGACTTAAATTAATCCTGAAAACACCGTTGACATCTTGGAATAAAATCCAAGCTATAAATCAATTTGCTCTTCCTATCCTAACTTACAGTTTTGGAGTGATTGACTGGCCCCAAAAAGCGTTAGATAGATTAGACAGGAAAACAAGAAAGATGCCTCATGCTCATCAAATGATTTATAAAAATCAGTGCATACCAAGATTATATAGTCCCCGTTCTGAAGGAGGGATGGAGCTCCTTGAAACTGATTACATGTACAGCTCTGCACTCGTGGGACTCCACACATATCCGCTGACCTCACAAGAACAAAAGTCATGAAAGATTTGAAACATGCAGACAATAAATCTAAGATGACTTCTCTGCTTAATCTTGCAGAAGCATATCGGTGGCAAGCAGGAATGGAAATCAAACCACAAGTAGATAAAAATCAGGCAGCAACTGAATGTGCCAAAAAAAACAAAAGAAAGAATATAAAATGAAGGACCAGGTGAGAAGGCAAGAAATGTGAAAAATGCATAAATATAGTTGCAAGTATAGAAAACTTCTGGAAGAACCTCGTGTTGATCAGGAACAAATGTAGGACTGGTTAAGGAGAGGTGAATTCAAACCAAGAGATGAAAGGTTAATATTGGCGGCCCAACACAGAAGCCTACATACAAGCTAATTTACAAAGTCCATTGAACATGTGGGAGAAACAGGCAAATGTAGGTTTTGTAAAATTGAATTGGAAACAGTTGCACACCTTGTTGGTTGTAATGATATACTAATGGCAGAAGGACTGTATACTCAAAGGTATAATACTGTGGCAAGTCTGTTGCACTAGGGATTGTGCAAACATTATGGTATTGAAGTCCATTGAACATGTGGGAGAAACAGACAAATGTAGGTTGTAAAACTGAATTGGAAACAGTTGCACACCTTGTTGTAATATTAACAAGAACTCAAACAGAACTGTAGAAAAGCACAACACTACTCTCAAGTCACAAACTTCCTTTTTAATGCTGTTCCCAGTTGCAAAACGACAATGCAGTAAAAACACAGTAACAGTTAAGCGCTTTCACCCAGGTATATCCCGAGCTTCATCAGAACATAAAAATGCTGATTGCTAACCATTTTTATATCATTTAAAACAATTTCAACTAATAGTTTAATCTCATGCATATTAATTGAGCTGATGTCATTATTAAAATTCTTGCTCATTAACAATTTCATCCTCACTAGTGTGTGCCCATTAACATTTTATTTTATATATATATATATATATATATATATATATATATATATATATATATATATTATTAAAATTATACCATCAATTCTGTAAAAAACACGCATAATTAATTCATTTAAACTACACATTCTTGTCTAAAAATGAATATGTTAAAAACATACTAATCCTCCTAATGTTTAGCTGCCCTCAACTTCAGGACACTGTTTATACTCAAATGGTCATTTAGACCTAGTTTTTTCATTGCGTCTAGTTTTAGCTGCCAATATAATTCTTTGTATTCTAAGTGGGCTTCCCATGACCACCTCTAGCATCTTGTTTTATTTGTTCCAGGACCAAAAAATTAAAATAACTGTCTGAACACTCTCTCTGATGTTTATATAACACATTAGCGTCTTTTTTCATGGTAACCTATATCTATGGTCTTACCTATGTAAAAGCTGTAACATATTTGACAAATGCTGATGTACACCACCCCCTTGCTTTTACAATTAAAATGTTCCTTAACCTTCATCTTAAACTTCCTTGAAGGAATAGTGATGCTGTCTTTTCCAAAATATTACTACATTGTTGGCAGAATCCACACTTGTGCATTCCAGAAATCTTTTGGGAATCTGCCTGTCATGGTTTTCTGTTCCTTGAGGTTCCAACATCTCTTTGATATTCATGTCCCTTTTCTTTATAAACATGGGTGTCAGGGGAATAAACTTACTAATCTCATTGTTTATAGACAATAACCTCCAGTACTTCTTGATAATGTTCTCAATTTCACTAGAATAAACTGTGTGCATGTGAATAAATGCTAGATTGTACTGGGAACATTTCTTATCATCATTTTTGTTGGTAACCAGTAACTCTTTTCCACAATTGGGTCGTATTTCCCATTTCTTTCCTTTTTAACTTCTTTAATCAATTGGTTAACCAAGGCTCTAGGATAACCTCTCTCACTAAAGAATTGTTTCATTAACTTCATCTCTTTCAAGAAAATCAAATCCTTACTACACATTTTCGAGATTCTAATCAATTGCCCCATTGATAATGCCCTTCTTTTGATTATATGGGTGTTCACTCTCATAATGTAGATATGCATTAGAATGTGTGGGTTTCTGGTAAATCTTGGAATGGAATTTATTCTCACCCCTGGCTCTTGTATATTGTCACATCTAGATAATTTATTTCTTCTCTAGACAAGTGCCAAGTAAATTTCAAAAAAGGGGGTTGTGGTACCTATATACTCCAAAAACTGAATTAGCTGTACGTCCGTACCCCTCCAAAACAAACAAATATCATCTAAGAATCTAGTGTATAGTGAAATGTTTTCCTTCCATGAGATTTCAAATATAAATTTCCTCTCCCAATAATACAGTACTAGATTCGCATACAATGGGGCACATGGAACCCTCATGGCCACACCATTCTCCTGTTTATAATATTCACCAGAAAAGAACATAAAGTTGTTCTTTAATATTGTTTCCATGAACTCCATTATTAGGTTCCTTTGCTCATTACTTAAATAACTAACTTTCATCAGAATATCCTGGAACCAATCTAAACCCTTGTCAAGAGGAATACGAGTGAATAAGTCTACAACATCAATAGTTGCCATGCACAGATCCTCTTCATACTTGTCATGGGTAACTTTACTCAGAAAGTCCCATGAATCCATGGAGATGTGCTGCAAAGATGTTACATATTGCTTCAAAATTTGGTCTATATATTTGACCAAAGGTTCAAGTTTGGAGCCCGCCCCAGCAACCATAGGTCTAAAAGGTGGTCTTTCTATATTTTTATGAGTTTTTGGGAATTCTGAAGTCCACTGGTATCTTAGCTCTAGTTACAATTAAGTAGTCCAACAGTTTTTTTATGAATAGTGCCCAATAGTGCTTGTTGTGATATACTAATGACAGAAGTACTGTATACTGAAAGGCATAATAATGTGGCAAGTCTGTTGCACTGGGGATTGTGCAAACATTATGGTACTGAAGTGGCTGAAAAACACTGGAAACATGAGCCACAAAGCATCATAGAAAATGATGAAGTCTACATCACATGGTATTACCCATTACCAACAGTTCAAAGGATAGATGCTAGAAAACCAGATATAGAGGTCCATGAAAAGAAGACAAAATTTGATCATTTCATTGATCATTGAAATTGCCACACCCAGTGATTACAGTGTATTGCATACAGAGAAACACAAAGTCATAAAAATATCAGGATCTGCAGGCAGAAACAAGACCAATGTGGAAGAAAGATACCCAGAAAGTTCCAATCGTAGTAGGAGCAATGGGTCTTATAAAAAAGAATCTACAATTGTATTTAGATATGTTACCAGTCCATATAACCCCATACAAATTGCAGTAGGAGTCATTATTGGGCACATTGCAGGTGCTGCAAAGAGCACGTTTGGCTAACATCAAAGATTGAAACAATACTAATTTCATGAACTTTAATAATACTTTGACTTAGGAATGGGTCCATTCCCATCATGGTATTAGAAACCCAAAAGATTTGGAGAAATTAAAAAGGAGCAAGGCCCACATTTGATCATGCCATATTTGATGTTAGGCAGTTTAGTGCTACAATAATATTTCTAATAGTTTTGCCATTTTTATACATGAACCTTGCTGCCATTCCCAACATTTCCACAATTTAAAGGAATAGAAAGCCAATGTCCATTTTTGAGTAATAGCATCCTTAATTTTGTTAGTCTGATCCCCAAAGGTTTGATCATAGCTTTCTCTCATAATCATTTCCTACCGTAACTCTCTTCACCGCACCTTGACAAGAGGAGTTTATATTCAGTAATATTGGAGGATGCTAACTGATTTCTGAATGTATTTTCTCTAGGCTATTGTCACTATTGACATTTCCTAATGAATGTTTTGGTATATTGGCAGGCTCGAATGACATTATTGCCCATGCGTGAAATATTTGGATATATGTATGTATGTAATTAGACCAATTATTGAATACAATGGTCCTTCAACATATACTTAGCCAGATATATCATGTAGCTAGAAAGACCCCCAAAGGTTCATGATGAAAGAGATTATTGGCCTAAAAACCTTTATCTTTTAAAACTTTGAGCCAGGCAAAAAGAAAACAATAAGAGCCGGCAAAAATATATATAATAAAATAAAACCGTTTAAAGTGAGCGCTTTTCGGCAAGGACATTGCCTTGCCTTCATCAGACAAACGGTAAAAACAGTTAAACCTGTTGTCTTTATACTCAATTAAGCTGATTACATCCATCAGCTTAATTAAGAAACAACGTATCACAAACGTAAACATTAAATACTGCTACGGGCATAATATATTAGTTCAAAGCACAAAAATTACAAACAAATCATAAGTAAAAATACAAATGTTATTATCAAAACAAAACAACATAAAATAACACTTTTAAACAGTTTATAATGTGTGAAAATCCAGCTAGGTGAACTTAAACGCACTTGTCCCAATCTGCCTATCTAGCTGTCAAAATAGGGTAAAGTTCAAGTAAACAACATTCGAGTGTGCGCAAATACCCACAAGTAAATGAAATGAAATTAAATATCTGTTGTTATATGCTTTTCAAATTCCTACTCCTGTTTACATATATATTAAAAGAGGTTAAATTCATGCTATAATATTAAAAAAACCACAAGTAAATAAGTTGACTTAATTAACTAATATCAGATATTAGGAAGTAATAAATAAATATGTAAATAAATGAGTAAACCAAAAAATGCATAATTATTTCATATACCAAACACTGATTTGTAAACCCAATTAGTTAAAAACAATTTAAAGCTAATAAAGATAATTTAAGGATAGATAAATATATCAAACAAATCATACAAATCATCTTTTAAATGAAAGTAGCTTCAAAATGCATTTGATGGATAAACTCTCATTAAGACCTGGGTAAACTTGTGCCCTTGTCTTAATTTGCCAAATAAGCTCATCTATCTCTAAGTGAACTTGCCAGGGCCCCCATCTGATGTCTACTGACCTATGTTGCAAAATGGCAAATTTAAAACAGTGGCCGGGGTGATCTAAACTGTGCTTAGCCAATGCATTATTGATATTTTTTTTTGTCTATGGCATAACAATGTTCATATATCCGTTGTTTTAATTTCGTTTCAGTTTTGCCAATATAAAAGGCATTACATTGGTTACACAAAGCTACGTAGGTGACCCCTTTTGTATCACAATTATATCTAAAATTAATTTTATGTGTCCTGCTATTAATACAAAGTTGGTTACTGACCATTATATGTCTACATTGAGGGCAGGCACCACACTTGAACATTCCATTGATCCTATTTGAACTTTCTTCTCTAAAAGTGATTTCAAATTTTGGCCGTGCCTATACGTAATTTTAGGCCTAGTACCTAAGGCCTTTGACAACGTTTCGTCTCCATTGATGATGTCCCAATTCTTATTTAAAACATCCCTAATGAAACAGTAATCTAAGGAGTATGTACAGAGAAAGCTAACCTGATATGCTTGAACATTGTTAACTGTAAAAGTTGTTTCCTGGTCTGACAAGCTTGTTTGGTTAAGCAGATTCTCTATTTGGATTTCATTTTGACCTATGAGTAGTGGTGTGAAATGCCCCTCGCTCCTTTTATGCATTACCTCTTTTTTAATGTTAATAACCATATTAAGGGGGTAACCCCTATTTATAAACATATTTTGGAGATGCTCACATTCGGAGTTAAAATCAATTTCGTCCATAATCATTTGAGCAGCCCTAACCATTTGGCCTTTAACAACTGCCCTTTTCTGGTGGTAGGGATGGTTACTTGAAAAGTGCAAAAATGAGTTCAAATATGTTGGTTTTCTATATATTACACTTTTGTATCTACCATTAGATCTATCTTTGATTAGCTGTATATCAAGATAGTTAATGGATGTCTCACCTATTTCGTAAGTAAACTCCATAAGTTTGTAGTCTGAGTGATATTATTAATAAAAGATGGTATAAGAGATGTATCCCCCTTCCAAATGCAAAACATGTCATCCTGGTACCTTGTGTACCAGGAGACATTATTCTGGAACAGTGGGTCTTTGAACAGTGAGTTATGGTCCCAAAGGGCCGTGATAGCATTCGCGAAACTTCCGCCACAGGGAGACCCCATGGCTACTCCAGACTTCTGCAAATAGAATTGCCCCTCAAAAACCATAAAGTTGTTGGTCAAAACTATCTCAAGTAGTGTCTTAATTAGATAAATGGTGTTTCCCTCCACTTTCTTGATGAGCAGAAAGTTTCTAATCCACTCTATACCTACTTGTTGGGGGATAACGGTATAGAGGTCTTTAATGTCAATTGTGAGAAAACACCCATTTGACTGGTACTCCAACTTATTGATGTTCTTAAGAAACCCCCACGAGTCCTTGCAGATCTGTGGCTCGCTTTCAATAAGCGGTTTTAACACGCTATCAATATATTTAGCGCAACCGTACATAATTGAGCCTCGGCCATCAACTATTGGTCTAAAAGGGGGTGCATTTAAAGCTTTATGAATTTTTGGAGTGCCTAATAAGGCTGGTGTTTTAGGTGCTATCATTGTTAGGTACTGATGCAAGTCAATGTCAATTGAACCTTCTAAGAACAGGTCATCTAACATAGACCTGATCTTTTTGTATGCTACACTGACCTCATTTAAGGTGACTTGTGTGTATGCAGCTGTGTTACAACCTTAACTTGCTTATGGGCAGTGGTTCCAGCATGGTTAGTTCTTTAAGAGTTTTAAGCTTATTTAACCCATCTCTACATTCAGATTTGAATGTTTTTGAAAAAATGTGTGAAACGGATTTTAGAGCTATCAGGGACAGTAACAATTATCAAAACAAAGTTGTCAAGAACAATATTGGTACATCAGAACATGACTTTTTGAACTTGCTAAATGAATGTAACATAAGGGTCATGAAGCCAGACAAGGGGGGACTTCTGGTGTTTATGGACCATGGTACATATGTTGATAGTATGGTTAAACAACTTAACACAGC
Organism: Protopterus annectens; assembly: GCF_019279795.1. Classification (NCBI taxonomy): domain Eukaryota; kingdom Metazoa; phylum Chordata; order Ceratodontiformes; family Protopteridae; genus Protopterus; species Protopterus annectens. The sequence goes on along the minus strand of NC_056729.1, from coordinate 1,107,202,429 downwards.
TGCATACACACAAGTCACCTTAAACGAGGTCAGTGTAGCATACAAAAAGATCAGGTCTATGTTAGATGACCTGTTCTTAGAAGGTTCAATTGACATTGACTTGCATCAGTACCTAACAATGATAGCACCTAAAACACCAGCCTTATTAGGCACTCCAAAAATTCATAAAGCTTTAAATGCACCCCCTTTTAGACCAATAGTTGATGGCCGAGGCTCAATTACATATGGTTGCGCTAAATATATTGATAGCGTGTTAAAACCGCTTATTGAAAGTGAGCCACAGATCTGCAAGGACTTGTGGGGGTTTCTTAAGAACATCAGTAAGTTGGAGTACCAGTCAAATGGGTGTTTTCTCACAATTGACATTAAAGACCTCTATACCGTTATCCCCCAACAAGTAGGTATAGAGTGGATTAGAGACTTTCTGCTCATCAAGAAAGTGGAGGGAAACACCATTTATCTAATTGAGACACTACTTGAGATAGTTTTGACCAACAACTTTATGGTTTTTGAGGGGCAATTCTATTTGCAGAAGTCTGGAGTAGCCATGGGGTCTCCCTGTGGTGGAAGTTTCGCGAATGCTATCATGGCCCTTTGGGAACATAACTCACTGTTCAAAGACCCACTGTTCCAGAATAATGTCTCCTGGTACACAATGTACCAGGATGACATGTTTTGCACTTGGAAGGGGGATACATCTCTTATACCATCTTTTATTAACAATATCACTCAGACTACAAACTTTTTGGAGTTTACTTACGACATAGGTGAGACATCCATTAACTATCTTGACATACAGCTAATCAAAGATAGAGCTAATGGTAGATACAAAAGTGTACTATATAGAAAACCAACATATTCAAACTCATTTTTGCACTTTTCAAGTAACCAACCTTACCACCAGAAAAGGGCAGTTGTTAAAGGCCAAATGGTTAGGGCTGCTCGAATGATTATGGATGAAATTGATTTTAACTCTGAATGTGAGCATCTCCAAAATATGTTTATAAATATGGGTTACCCCCTTAATTTGGTTATTAACATTAAAAAAGAGGTAATGCATAAAAAGAGCGAGGGGCATTTCACACCATTACTCATAGGTCAACATGAAATCCAAATAGAGAATCTGCTTAACCAAACAAGCTTGTCAGACCAGGAAACAGCATTTACAGTTAACAATGTTCAAGCTTATCAGGTTAGCTTTCTCTGTTCATACTCCCTAGATTACTGTTTCATTAGGGATGTTTTAAATAAGAATTGGGACATCATCAATGGAGACGAAACATTGTCAAAGGCCTTAGGTACTAGGTCTAAAATTACGTATAGGTGCGGCCAAAATTTGAAATCACTTTTAGAGAAGAAAAAAACTGCGTTCAAATAGGATCAATGGAATGTTCAAGTGTGGTGCCTGCCCTCAATGTAGACATATAATGGTCAGTAACCAACTTTGTATTAATAACAGGACACATAAAATTAATTCTAGATATAATTGTGATACCAAAGTGGTCACCTACGTAGCTTTGTGTAACCAATGTAATGCCTTTTATATTGGCAAAACCAAAAGGAAATTAAAACAACGGATATATGAACATTGTTATGCCATAGGCAAAAAAGATATCAATAATGCATTGGCTAAGCACAGTTTAGATCACCCCGGCCACTGTTTTAAAATTTGCCATTTTGCAACATAGGCCAGTAGACATCAGAGGGGGACCCTGGCAAGTTCACTTAGAGATAGATGAGCTTATTTGGCAAATTAAGACAAGGGCACAAGTTTACCCAGGTCTTAATGAGAGCTGATCCATCAAATGCATTTTGAAGCTACTTTCATTTAAAAGATGATTTGTATGATTTGTTTGATATATTTATCTATCCTTAAATTATCTTTATTAGTTTTAAATTGTTTTTAACTAATTGGGTTTACAAATCAATGTTTGGTATATGAAATAATTTTGCATTTTTTGGTTTACTCATTTATTTACATATTTATTTATTACTTCCTAATATCTGATATTAGTTAATTAAGTCAACTTATTTACTTGTGGTTTTTTTAATATTATAGCATGAATTTAACCTCTTTTAATATATATGTAAACAGGAGTAGGAATTTGAAAAGCATATAACAACAGATATTTCATTTTATTTCATTTACTTGTGGGTATTTGCGCACACTTGAATGTTGTTTACTTGAACTTTACCCTATTTTGACAGCTAGATAGGCAGATTGGGACAAGTGTATTTAAGTTCACCTAGCTGGATTTTCACACATTATGAACTGTTTAAAAGTGTTATGTTATGTTGTTTTGTTTTGATAATAACATTTGTATTTTTATTTATGATTTGTTTGTAATTTTTGTGCTTTGAACTAATATATTATGCCCGTAGCAGTATTTAATGTTTACGTTTGTGATACGTTGTTTCTTAGTTAAGCTGATGGATGTAATCAGCTTAATTGAGTATAAAGACAACCTGTTTAACTGTTTTTACCATTTGTCTGATGAAGGCAAGGCAACGTCCTTGCCGAAAGCGCTCACATTAAACGGTTTTATTTTATTATATATATTTTTGCCAGCTCTTATTGTTTTCTTTTCGCCTGGCTCAAAGTTTTAAAAGTTTTAAAAACCTTTATCTGCCAAAACAGAATAGAACCTTATCCCTATACTCTGTCTCTTATAGGCTCCTGTATGGAGATCTAGGAATGGCATTCCATGTTATCAAAGACCTCATCCTAATGGATTTCATATATCTTAACAGAAAGAAAGGGTAAACAAACACTTGATCCAAGGACATGAACCACCACCACCTACTATAAATAAAAAACATTCATTACCCAGTTGTTGTGATATCTAGGGAACAAATTGTACTGCATGTTTCATGTGGAAGCAGGGATAGGTGTAGGGCTAGGATTAGCACACATAAGTAAGGGTGAGCAGGGAGGGCTTAGACATATGTGCTAACCCTAGCCCTGACATCTCCAGTCCTACACATTACGGCACTAAACATCCTTTCCCAAAACAGCAGCACTAAGTAGGATGTAAACATGCAGAGACACACACACACACACACACACACACACACACACACACACACACACACACACACACACACACGCAGACAGACACACACACAAACACGCACACATACACACTCAGTCTAGATGCTGAAACTTTCATTCATTACAAAATAGAGTTCTGGAATTGCTACTGACTCCCACTTACATAGCATTTGACACTGCATGCTTCCAGTGTTTCACTTGATGAAGTGTGAATTTAATGATGTATGACAATGGAAAATCCTGTGTGTGTGTGTGTGTGTGTGTGTGTGTGTGTGTGTGTGTGTGTGTGTGTGTGTGTGTGTGTGTGTGTGTGTGTTTGTGCATGTGCACTCCGGAGGAGAACTGTGGGAGTACAATACATACTTTAAGATGGTAGGAGTTTTTGAAGTGATATCTTCTGGAAAAGACTAGAGATGTAAGGATTTAAAGTAACAAGATGTGTAGGTACATTATAGCAGCTGACCATAATGGGCAATGGACAGAGCAATAATTACTCATGACTGGTGTGATTTAACCATGAAAGTGAAGAGCAAGAGGCTAATTTCTGGAGAAAACCCTGATTTACCCATGGACTAGAGTGATCAGTTAAGCACTAGACTTTGATAGTTCATGGGTTATACAGGGTTTCACCACAATGAATGTAGCTAGGATTTTTGGAATTGTGTGGCATCTTCAAGAATGTGTGGCCCCTCCTCCACAAGTGTAGCCCACTTATCCCGGATAGTACATCTTTCTATACAGTATACCTTTTCACTGCTAAAATCAAACAATGAAATAACAGGCTTAAGCAAAACACTCTTTTAAGTGAAGCAGGCAGTCTAAAAAAATCTTAATTTATATATCTATCTATATCTATGTCTATCTGTATCCATGTATATATATATATATATATATATATATATATATATATATATATATATATATATATATATATATATATTTATGGTTCCACTTGAAACCGTCGAATTACCACATCATCGAACCTTAAAACATCAAGACCAGAACGTCGCAAACTGAGACCATCGAAAACTGACATCATCGAGACGTGTAACATTGAAAACACGTTCCCTACATGCCTAAATACAACAATCCAAGTATCAAAACATATTCGATGTTATGCGTCTTGATGATGTCAGTTTTCGATGGTCTCAGTTTGTGACGTTCTGGTCTCGATGTTTTAAGGTTCGATGATGTGGTAATTCAACAGTTTCAAGTGGAACCATATATATATATATATATATATATATATATATATATATATATATACATATACATATACATAAGATAAACAATGATAAATATGCATCTCACTGCATAAAACAATTAAATTACTTTTAAAATGTGCATGCTGTGGCATACTTGGCTTTTGCTTGGCTATTACCATGTTAACCACAACTGTCTTGGCTTACCTGCCATGGTGAAATTCCTGTACATGAATGCAGGAGGAGTCTGGCAGTTAGTGCAGAGGGTTAAGGCTATAAGCGGTTAATGAGCTGCTACTTGAAGACTAGCATTTGATTCTCACTTCTTTAATTTGACAAGTATGTGACCTTGAGTAACCAGCACTATGCTGCAATTGGGAAACTGGGCTGGCGTCTACTGGACTACATGCCTCAAATAACTAATTATGAGTGGTTAAAACCCATCCAAAATGGTGACTTATAATTATACAAGAACAGAGTTATTTTTAAATATTTCTTTAAATAGTGATATTGTATGATCAGAACATTTGTTCACTCTCTTTTTTGCACTCTTTTTCCAGAGCAGTGATTCCCAGACTATAGCTTTAATACTGTAACCATCTGAAATGTTGGGACGTGGATTGCAAAGTCATGAAATGTGAATGACCGAAAATCCAGACTTACATATACTAAGTCTGATATTGCCATTCCTCGGAATACTTCCTTTTCTCTGAGATTAGTAAATATATATATATATATATATATATATATATATATATATATATATATATATATATATGTTCATAGGTTCATAGGCAGGTACTAGGCTATCGGCCCAAGGGCCTACATAAGCCTAGCTAATAAGGTTCCCTGGCTTATGCCACCCAAGAAAGTTATTTTCCTGTGCCACTGTCGAGCAGAGACACTGAAGTGATCCCCGGGGTGTATTTGCTATTTCCCATCCACTCATCAAGATTTTTCTTGAAGCATGCTAATGAAGAACTTTGCTTGACATAGATGTATGAGAAGTCTCTGGGACAGGAATCTATTCCTCCAGCATGTCCTGTTTATTGTGGTGACAAGGTTTAGGTCCCTAGAGCATGTAGCTCGGAGGGATTGGGATTTCTTTAGGTGTAGCATGTCCAACAGCTCTGGGTTTGACATAGCTTTATATATTAGGCAGAGATCACCTCGGAGTAGGCAATATGCTATGGAGTAAAGCTGGAGTTTTTTGAGGCGGTCAGTGTAGGGCATTTTTTTGAGGACAGTAATCCTCTTTGTGAGATACTCCTGTGGCCTTTCCAGCTGCTGCAGATGTCTTGTGAGGTACATTCCGAAAGGGGCATTGTACTCTAAGTAGAGGGGAACAATGACCTCTTTTTTCCTGGATGAGAACCCTTTTATGATGAGGTGTGCCACGTAGAAGGACTTCCTGACTACTGTGGTGATGTGACTATCAAAGGAGAGACTACAGTCCACCTGGGTCCCAAGGTCTCTTATCACACATTCAGTGTTAAGTAGATTGCTGCCTATGTGGTAGTTCATGGGTACAGAGTTTTTACCAAAGGGGATGACACTGCACTTTTTGGCATTGAGCTTGAGGCCATGGCTCTGACACCAGGCATCTGTCTCAGCGAGGTCCTTCTGTAGGATGTCCACATCATTTGGGGACTTGACTATGGCTCCTAATTTGCAGTCATCTGCAAACTTCATTAGCCAGAGGCCTTCTGTGTCAGCCTGTACTTCAGAGAAGTAGATACCAAACAGGAGAAGTCCCAGGAAGGAACCCTGTGGTACTCCACAGGTCACTGCTTTGAGGTCAGATTTGGAGTCTGCAACTTTTACAGTGTGGGTTCTGTCAGTGAGCCAGTTGGCAACCCATCTTGTGACATAGGGATTTATACCTAGTTTAGTGAGTTTAGCTATAATTCCAGAATGGAGGATGATATCGAAAGCCTTGGCGAGGTCAAGATAGGCTGTGTGAACCACCTTACCCTCATCTACAGCTTTGATGACTGCCTCAAATAAGTCGATCAGGTTCAGGAGGCATGATCTGCCTTTCACAAAGTTGAAATGGGTGGGATCCAGAGTTTGGAGGTTATCAATGTCTTTGTTTATGAGTTCCATGATGATACGTTCATTGGCCTTGCAGACCAGGCTCGTCAGGCTAATAGGTCGATAGTTCCAGGGATCAGTGGTTACTCCCCTTTGTGGAGTGGGATAACTGTTGCTGTGCCCCATTCAGTGGGCACAAAGCCTGATGCGAGGCTATTATTGAACATGGTGCTTAAGTGGGGAGCCAGTTCGTTCTGAAGTTCATGTAAAACACAGCCTGGGATGTTGTCCGGTCCTATGGATACTGTGTTTTTGGCTTTAGAGAGTGTAGCTTTTACCTGCATAGTTGTGATTACAGGGACTCTGCATTCTTCCTGTATAGATATGGTCCCTTTAGGGGGTGGGGGTGTAAAGTTAGCACTGAACCTATCTGCCAGGATGTTGGCAATATCAGTTGGTTCTGTAATTTTTGTGCCTTTGTGCCGTAACTCAGAGCAGATCTGGGTGTTGCCATCGAGATTCTTGACATAGCTATAGAATGCTTTGTGGTTGTCCTTAGAATTAGTGGCAATTTTGTTTTTGTAGCTAGCTTTGGAGGATCTTATAAGGGATTTCAGCTTCTTACTGAGACCAGGAAGCTCCTCCACTCTTGGGATTTTACTCTCTTTTGCAACAGTTTCTTCCTTCTGTTGTACAGTTTGTTTATGGCAGAGGACCACCAGATTGGCTTCCTTTTTTTGGAGGATAGCGCCTTGGTTCTGTTTGGGATAGCACGATCCATGCACTCATGTAAGTGCTTATAGAGTGCATTTGTGTAGGATTCAGCAGTTGTAACTGTATTGTCCATCTGCATGGGTGTCATGCAGATGGACAATACGTATATATGTATATATATATATATATATATATATATATATATATATATATATATATATATATATATATTTATGGGCCTATTGTGTATGACCAAACTGCCCTAATGTCAAATGTAAAGCACCAACAGAATAAGTTCTGCTCCCTTGCACCACTTTAGTAATAGCTGCTAACCCTAACTGCAATGCTGACACTCTCCAGTCCTAGCCCTACACCTTAATGTCATTAAAACCTTCCTGTAACATTGTCACTACACAGGACAGACTCACACACGCAAACATTTACAAATACACACAAACAACACTGCATCTATCCCCTAACCTAACCTTTTCCAGTTTTTTGGAGTTTTTTTTTCTGTGTTTCAAGACTCAGCAATACAAATTCTACCATTTTAATAGGAACTATGAAAAACTGGTAACTCAGTAGCAGGTGTTTCTTCAAATAAACCAGAAACTCAAAAAATGCACACTCTACTTCCAAACAGAGAAGGCAAATAAATCAAATTACTGAGACAGTACTGTCAGAATTCTACAATACTATTTTAATAGGAGTCCTTTAATAAACTACAGATGTGTAAATCTGTACATGACTATGCATATGCAGTTTATCAGTACGTGTGATTGATGCCACCTACAATGCTTGTGAGGAAACCTATTTTTCCCCCTCCTTGGGGCATCTATGTTTTTATGGAAGTGCATGGAGCAGGAAAATAACCCAGATAGAGTCTGTGATCTGTTTAGCTGTAAACATGCATATGTTATAGCTGCATAATGTGTCAGAGAGTTTACCACTGCTGTGGTAATGTCAGCAAACTGAATCTTTTGAATGTGTAGCCAATTAGTACCTTTTTCTGTGGAGAAATTCATGATTTTATAATGATTCAAGATTTTATAATCTGTCCTCTACATATTTGAACTGTCTAGTTGAGCCTAATAATTCAGTAATATATGATGTTCTGGCTTGCGTAATTGTTTATCTAAAGATGACTATACGGTTTAACAAACTGAGAGCAAAACCTAAGCCATGAAATGTTGCCAGAGTGATTAAACAAAGAATTTCCTAATCTGCAGCTCTATTCATTTCTATTATGTAATGATTAAGTTTTATTTTAAAGAATTAGTTATTTTATTGAACGTTTGTTTTTTTGTGACTGTGTAGTTTTTATGTTTTATGTCAAAAAGCCAAGATGCATAAAAGATAAAGGCCCAGTATCAGAAACACTTTTCAAATATTTTTAGCAGACATGCAGAAAACTGATGGAATTAGAAAATTTGAATCTGAAATAAACATGCATATTCTGAAAGAAAAAAAAGTATGTTAACTTTGTTTTTGTAATAATTCTCACAGTTATGTAAAAATTGCAAAGTGCAGGAGGGTTCAGCAAAAGTTTGAGTACAATTATGGATGTCTTGGAAAAACAGGAAAAGAAGGGTATGTTCACTGCTTGGCATCTGAATACGTATACAGTTTTAGTTTAACCTGTCCACACTTGAGGTTCATTTGCTTGCCCTTGACCCGGGTGTAGAATTGTTCAGTAGTAATAGTATTAAAGTAGATTTCTTGTGCACTGGCTGGCTGCTTTGATGAATTCACTGTGTGAATGTAACTGCGAAACAGATTGATATGAAAATTAATTTGTCTTACTTTTTTAAACATGTCCATAGTATAACATTTACTCTGTTACAGCATGTTATCATGTCTTGTGCTGTCATACACAAAGGATTACTGACAGCAAGCTTGAATGTGCTTGAAGATGCCATTACCTACTGCTGATGCAGATTTACCAACATTGTGAAATATATATTCCTGTCATTTTCTGTGTTTTCCATGCCTTTTTTATGAAATCTAATTCCATTCTCTAGCATTTCCAAACCTTTGATTTCAATATCAGTTGAATCAGATATTTTTTCATATTTTTAAGATAGTGGATGGTTGCACTGTTCTAAGATAATAAATAAATAAATAAATAAATACACAGATAAATAAATAAATACATAGTGTGAGGGGCTTGCTTCAGCCTGAGGATACAAAACACTTTTTTCAAGCTGTCCTGTTACCTGTGTGAAATAAGCTTGGTAGAAGCACAGGTAATGCTGCTCTGGAAGCAGGTGTTAACGTTGAATGTGAAATACACAGTACTGTGCCTACTTAGTCAGTGTGTAGAATAGAAAATACACTTTTTTGGCTATCATCTAAGTGCCTCTTCATTTTAATCAGTTCACAAATTGCTCCAAAGTGATTATTGCAAGGAGTATTACTCATTATACCACAATTTAGTGAGCCCTGGACTGAATGTAATTGCAGTAGGGATCCAGGAGCCACAGTTCCCTATGAAAAAAGTATGTTGGTGCTTTTTCCTTTAAAGACAATATAGTAGATCCATGTAGTTTTAAAAATGTTATTGAACTGAGATTATAGTAGATCAATGTGCTTGTGGTGATCTAGAATAACTCTACAAATAAATGCTCAGTGGTTCAGTCTTGAATTACATTATGTATCTGTTTTATTTATTTGTTTGTTTTATTTGTTGGAAATAATTTGCCAGGCTGATTCACAGATCCACCATACACACTTTTTTTCAGGCATATACTAGATCCAAAAAGGAGCAGAGTGAACAAAACATTATGCTTTAATCACAATTAGAACAGCAAAAACATTCTAGGAAATTAACAATGATGGCATTTAAGAAACGAACATACATGACATTAAGTGCCTGTACCACACACAAAATGCAGAAAACAATATCTACAATATGTCCATGATCCTCTTTATGAAATCTCTGCTGCTTAGCATGGTGATACTTCAGTGGCTGTACACTTATCAGAAGTAAATATAGTGAGAAGAAAAAATATTTTAGAAAAAGAACTGGGCCACAGAGGTGGCCTGATCAAGTTACATCTGGGTTTGTGAGTCACTGGCATGTTCAACATTCTTTAAGGATATCTATCAGCTGAATTCTGAATGGCCTGCAGTCAGTGAGACCTCTGACAGTAGGATTTAGGGTACCATAGGTTTCCATGAATAACCCAGAATGTAAATGAATCCTGCAGTCTGTTTTGGGGTTTCTTAAGACCAGGATATCATTTTGGTCTAACCACTGGTTATGCTGTGGTTAGACTGTTTCAATCAACTAACTAGGCGTGGAAAGAATTATAGTTTAGGAAATTTAAATAAGAAGGAGCAAATAAATGAATTCAAACATTTTTTGTTGGACAGTTCTGTAGATCTTTGTAGGAAAAGGATGAAAACAACCAGAAGCATTCAAAGGAGAAAGGCTATAGAGGTCATCAAGGGGATATCTAGTAAATTAATTGATATCCCCTGGAAAGTAGCAGACAGAAATAGAGTATGATATAACAGCACAAGATGATACACAAAGATATGGAAAAGTGAACATTTTATTTATTTATTTATTTATTTATTTATTTATTTATTTATTTATTCTTTGTTGACCAATTTAGTCTCACTAGGCCAGCAGCCTCTTTTCAAGGGAGACCTGAGTTGGTAATTATACCACTAGGGGAAATTTGGCCGGGGCATCAGAGAACTTCCCATACTCTTTTCAACAGCTGTCACAGGATCTTTTAAATGCATCTGAACTACCACAGACTTAAGTAGATGGGGCCTTGGTTTAACATCTCATTTAAAAGACAGACATGAGATGCAAGGGCAAAAAAAGAGAGAAGGGGCCATCAGATGTAGCTGAAAGACATTTGCTTCAGCTTAGCTCTGAGAAAATATTTTTTGTAGAAGAAATTGTTAGATAATTGGAACAGATGACCTAAGTGGATGCTAGGTTGTACATCTATAGGGATTATTACTAGGGCATAGGACAGCTGAAAGTGCTTTGGCAAAACTGGCCATGGGGAGTAACAGTCACATAGAAGGCTGCATCCCTTTGGGGAGGTTAAAGAGACAGTCTGTCTCCTTCTATTATATCATAGTATGCCATTTTCATTGGAATACATATTGGAAAATAATTAGATGAAATTAGGTAATTGTATATTTTAATCAACTCCTGTGTTTTATCAAAGAGTGCTTATTGAATCCATTGAGATCATTGAACTATGGGATTAAAGAAGCCTCCCCTTATTCTAAAAGTTGTGTGACTTTGTAGACAGTATAGCGCGAGATATGTGGTTGTGGGTGTTCATGGGACTTGACCCCCTCTGCAAAAATAATATTTTTTTGCTTTTTAGTTAAAGTCAGATTTAAGCATTGTCAGCTTAAAAAATTAATCTTATAGGATCATATGATCATAGGAGATTACTAGGCTATCAACCCGGAGGTCATTCAAACCTAGCTGTTTCATCCTAATGTAATAGCATAGAAATGCTAGTTAATACCCAAGACTGAATTTAGTAGAGACTGCCCATGTCCAGGAGGGTTGTGGGCACTATCCTCAGTAAGAACTTATGGTGCCCTGTCCACCTTTTCAGGTTTCTCTTGAACAGTGTCATGGAGGTACTCTGTTTCACATGAATTGGTAGCCTATTCCAAACATACAACAATCAGTGGGAGACAAATCTGTCCCACCAGCATGTCCTATTTAAGTTGAAGACCATATTTAGGTCCCTAGAAAGGGTAGCTTTAGTCCTGTTTGACTTAAGGATATGCAGCAAATTCATTAGGTTTGAGTCTGAGATTGATCTGTAAGTCAGGCATAAGTCCCCCCTAAGAAGTCTATATGATACAGAGTATAGTGACAGGGATTTTAGTCGGTCTGTTTAAGGCACATGTTGGAGTCCTTTGGTCTTCTTTGCTAGAAACCTCTGTGGTCTCTCCAATTGCTACTGATGCTTTGTATGGTACATACCAAAAGAGGCGTTATTATCAGTTATAGGCCTGATTAGTGACAGGTATAGAGGGGTTATAACCTATTTTGCACTAGAGGTGATGCCTTTACTAATCAAGTGTGCTACGTAGAAAGCTGTGATTACTACAGTAGACACATGGTGGTTGAAGTTAAAGTAGCAGTCAAGTTGTGATCCCAGATCCCTTACCACTTCGTGGATACTTAGGGTATTGTTGTTGATTTGATAGTGTGAAGGGACATTGTTTTTATGGAAGGGAATGATGATGCATTTCTTTGCATTCAGTTTGAGACCATGACTAAGACATCATTTGTTGATCTGAGTAAGACCCTCCTGGAGTATACTGACATCATTTTGGGGATTCAGTAATTGCACCCAGTTTGCAATCATCCACAAACTTGGTCAGCCACAAACCCTTAGTTTTGGCATGAACTTCTGAGAATTATATGCCAAGCAGTAGGGGGCCCAGTACTGACCCCTGTGGCACCCCACTGATGATAGGTCTGCTGGTTGATATGTAGTCTTCCACTTTGATAGTGTGTCTGTTTTGTCAGCCAGTTGGCAACCCATCTTACAACAAAGGGGTTTAGATTCAGTTTGCTAAGTTTATCAGTAATGCCTGAGTGTGGGATTGTGTCAAAAGCCTTTGCCAAGTCTAGGTATGCTGTGTGCACAGATTTTCCCTCGTCCATGGCCCTGGTTATATTTTCAAAGAAATCTACCAGATTTAACAAGCAAGACCTGTCCTTGATGAAGCCAAATTGGGTTGGATCCAGGGATTGGAGATCACCTATGTCTTTATTTATGAGGTCCATAATGATATTTTCCATACCCTTACAGATGAGACTGGTCAGGTGTATAGGTCTGTAATTCCCCTGGTCTGTTACTAGGCTACCTTTGTGGAGCAGAATAACTGTTGCTGTTTTCCATTCTGCAGGAAAAAAGCCTGTGGTTAGGCTATCGTTGAAAAGGATACTTAATGGTGATGCTAGTTCATGTTTTAGCCTATTTAGAAGACAGCCTGGGATGCTGTCTGGTCCCATAGAGGCTCTGTTTTTTGTCTTGGACAAGGCTTTGATGACCTGCTCTTCAGATATGTAAGGTGGAAGGTTTGTGGGAAGGTTTTTGATAAGTTTAGAGGGGATAAGGGAGTTAAATTTTCACCAAATGTATCTGCTAGCAGATTTGCTATCTCTGTTTGGTCAGTGTGTGTGATACCATTAGTTACTAGTTCTGCACATGCTTGGGTCCTACTTTTTAGGCTATGTATGTAGCTGTAAAAGGCCTTATGGTTATCCTTGGTTGTGCTTGCTAAGATTTCCTCAAAGGAGCCCTTAGAGGATTTGACAAGTTGTCTTATTTGTTTGTTGAGGCTGAGGAGTGTGCTTTTCCATTGTTGGAGCCTCACCTTTGTTTTCTTAGACAGCAACGTTTTGCATTTATTGTAAAGATTGTTGATTCTGGATGTCCACCATGGCGGCTTGTTTTTACTTGGGACTCTGGCTTTGATTCTTTCTGGTACAGCCGAGTCAATACACTTATGCAAGTGATTGTATAGGGCATTATTGCAAGATTTGGTGTAGTTACCATTTCCAGCTGGGGATGGGGCTTGTAATGCATTTATACCTTTACTTATGAGGGTGTAGTTTGCCTTGGTGAAGTTTTTTAGTCTGATTTCTCCATTTGTGATTTCTAGTGTTAGTACCAGCTCAAAGGTGACTGATTTGTGGTCAGATTTAACTAATGAGGGTCAAACAGTTGCAGCAGTGCACCTGTTTGATATGTTTGTAAGGACCAGATCTAGTATGTTTGTTCCTCCTGTCGGTGTATGAACAATTTATTCCAGGGCATTTGAGTTAACTAAGTCAAATAACTTTTGTGCTAGTGAGTTAGGGCTAGCGAAGGTTTCCTAGTTGATGGTGGGATAGTTGAAATCCCTCATAACCAGAGTGCTCGATAATATTTAGATTGTCTCCAGTTTGGTCAAGTGGGCTTCATGTGCATCATGACCCATGGAGGGGGATCTATGACTGGTTATGACTTGAATGGGGGTCTTACCCACAATAACCTAAACTTGGAATAACTCCATGGACTTGTCCAGTCAAAATAAATGGGAGGTGAATTTATCTCTAATATAGATAGAAACACCACCTCCTTTGGTTCTCATGCATTCATTTTGCTGTCTGAAGGTGTGGAAGGCATTGTAGCCTTGCAAGGCCAGGGCACTCTCTGAGGCCTTAAACCAGGTTTCAGTAACTGCATACACATCTACATCTTCCAGTGATAGAAGTGCTTCCAGGGTGTGCAGTTTTGGGATTAAGCTCGTACCTTATTTTGCTATGATTGGCAAATTTCACATTGGTAAATTTGTTATTGAGACATTGTCTAACAAAGCACAATGGGGGAGGCAAAAGCCTTTGCCAGCAGCAGAAAGCCTAGTGGTGGCCAGGTGCAAACCATCTCTGGTAAAGCAGTGAGGTTTGCTGACCATGGCTTTGCAGGCTGACAGGAACTGGATCCCCTTTGAATGATAACAAAAACTAAGCCAATTATTGAAGTCAATCATTTTTTTGTTTATACTGTGGCATCATTCTAGGTGAGGGTATTATGCTGCTCAAGGCTAGTGGCATATCTGCCTAGGGCACATACTCATAGAGCTCAACCATGTCTCTCGTCATATTGTCCAGTGAGTTATTTCTCAATTCTTTCACCCCAATATAAGCTATGACAGAGTTATAATGGTACTTGTTGCTGAGAGATCTGAGTGCATGCATGATCTGATGAATCCTGGCACCGGAGAAGCAGCTAACAGTGACTTTCTTTATCCTTTGTAATCATTTGCAGTCATTTGCTGTTCATTGTTCAGCTGTAGACCCTGCTACACTTTATTATATATTATGATGTGTTATGATACATTATGTTATATTTTTCATGTGGCAGTGGTACCCAGGATTCATTGTTACTTGATGAAGGTATGCATGTCAAGAATATGTGGGAATATGTTAAGATCCCAGAGGCCAAACTACAAGCAAATCTTATAAACCAGGTTCAGGACTGAGTTCTGATAGAAACTGGACAAATCAGATAGATGATTGACGAATGAATTGCCAAAGCTACACACATACCTCCAAATTAATATAAACATAAATATCACCACACATAAAAAGGCTGTGGTCCCTAAACATAAGATTACATTATGTTGCAAATAAAATCAAAAGAAGGGCATAGGTAGAAAGATCCAAAAACAACAAATTGCCCCCAACGCTGTGGTGAACTGTCTCAAAAATAGGAAAACAAGCAAAAACAAAGACATTATGTTCACCAAAGATAGTGGCTCCAGATATAACAAATCTATGAGCTGTTAAAATCCAAAATCAAACTTCCTTTAATGAACTGATACCAAAATAAAAACAAGAAACATCTTCTGCATTATGATCTGAGGAAGACACTTGTCGAAAGCGCTTATCGTGTGGATTTTAAGGGACTTTTTATTTTGTTTCTTGTCTTTATTTTGGTATCAGTTCATTAAAGGAAGTTTGATTTTGGATTTTAACAGCTCATGGATTTGTTATATCTGGAGCCACTATCTTTGGTGAACATACTGTCTTTGGTTTGCATAGGTAGAAAGATGTATTTTGCTGCAGATATTGCATTCCAAGAAAGGTAATCTGGTTAATGCATCAATAGAAATAATTCAGTATCAACAGATTCTAACTGAATACGGACAAGCTGTGACATAATTGTTAGTTTAGATACTTATATAAGTTTTATAATGATCGAATGCATAACTTGCTTGACTGAACAGAGTCTGTAAACTGTTTGCAACGTGTATTGATATTATGATTTTTCCTGTATTATTTTTTCTGTATGTTGTGTTTGGAGCTTTTCCCACCGGGCCTCCACTGAAAATGGACATGTATCCAATCGGACTATCCCAGTCAACAAATGTAAAATAAATAAATAATGAACTTATGCAAAGTAGCTTCATAATGAATGAGATACCAATGGGAGAAAAGAATACTGACTCCTCGACAGACTAAATAAGGAAATGTGTGGCAGTTAGCACACAGTATTAAGGTTAAAAGCCATACCTCTCAGCTGTCCAGATTTTCACAGAATGTTCAGATTTTGACTCATATTTTTGGTCTGTTCCTCATAAAATGTGTATTTTTCTGGCTTTTTTCTGGCAAATCAGTGAAGACTGAATTCATAGATTCATAGAGTCACAGATTGTTTCTAGGCTAATGACCCAGGGGGCCTTTTTAAGCCTAGCCAAGTTTTTCCCAAAGAATAATGAGATTTAGAGCTTGGAATTTATAAGCTACCTCTGCTCATAAAGGACATGGGTGCCAGGCCCAGTGTAAATTTTCTGTTCTCCATCCACATGTGCTTAAATTGGGTAATAGACAAACTCAGCTTCACATTTGGGAAGCTTGTTCCATAGGAGAGTCAGTCTCTGGGACACATATCTATCTCTCCAGCATGTTCTGATTAAGTCACAGACAAAATTCATATCCTTAGTCCTTGTATTTCTGATACTGATTGACTCATGAATATGCAGGAGATTCAAAAGTGTAGGGTTTGTAGATGCCTTATAAGGCAGGTATAGATCACCCCTCAGCAATCTATAGGAGACTGAGTAGAGGTAAAGGGCTTTAAGGTTCTCTGCATAAGGCAGGCTTGTTATACCTTGTATTCTTTTTGTAAGGAACCTCTGAGGTTGTTGTAGTTGTTGCATAGACCTGGCCAGGTACTTAGCGAAAGGAGCATTGTAGTCTATGATTTGTCTGATAAGGGCAGAGTACAGTGAGATAATGACCTCTTTAGACCTAGATGCCATACCCTTGCTTATAATTTGCGCAACATAAAAGGATTTCCTCACCACTGTGGGGATGTGGTAGTCATAGGTACGGCTACTGTCTATGTGAGTACCCAGATCCTTGACCACTGGGTTGACTTTAGTAGTGTATTATCAACATGGTAATTAGCTGGGATGGCTGACTTCCCAAAGGGTACAATCAAGCTTTTCTTAGCATTAAGTTTAAAACCATGGCATTGGCATTGTTTGTTAGTCAGAGATAGGCCTTCTTGAAGAAAGCTGCAGAGGAGTCGATGATAATCCCCAGCTTGCAATCATCTGCAAACTTAGTCAGCCATGATTCATTAAACAATGACAGGTATTTGAGTTTCAGGCTTCATATCCTTCAGAAAATGTATGACAACACAATAGCTTTTATTCTAGCAACTTTAGAAGTTTATAAGAGCAATATTTAAAATGTGTCTCTATTTTGGGGGCTTTGTCCCTCATTATTTTTGGATTTGTCTAGATTTTTGTGCTAAGAGGTTGAGTACTATGCTAAAAGCTGTTAACAAGCTGTTTTTTGAAGTCCAAAGTTTGTTTTCCCTCAACCTCCCTTTGCCTAATTTGTGTCTCTGAACAAGTCACTTAACCTAGAAATAGGACAATTGTGCCCACTGTTAGGAAATGCCTATATAAGAATAAAGAGTTACTTTGAAAAAGAGGTATAACACATAAAATCAAAGATTTCCAATGCTACACAAAGAAATGCTGACTCACTATCTCAGTTCTATAGACAAAATAGTGTTAGTGATTGTATCTTGTTTGAAAAGGAACAATAGCTGGCAAGACTACCTACTGTTGTAACTATGACTAACTGTATACATATTTTCAGCCACATGCTATCATTCCTTTGCATGATACCTAAATTCTGGAAGAAAATCACTGCTTTCTGTAATTGGATAAAAGCGTTGTGTCTACATCAGGGAATTTAGTGTAGCATGCAAGGAGAAGAAAAGAGCATCATATCCACCTTTTCCAAAGTTACGGCCTTCACCTCTCCGTTAAGGACATGAACTCCTGTAAAAGAAACAGAGTGTTCCATTCAAGTCTTTTTGGCTTCTACCAGAGTCATGATTGATCTAAGATAATTTGTAACAGTAATCTGGATGAAGAACTGAAGGTGGTTTTTTTAAATTCAGGGAATATGAATAATAAAAAGTCAAGTCTGAAAGCACTATTATTGTAAATCCTTTAAAATCAGTCCCTGGAGATATCGCAGCAGCTAACAGCAGTGCCACTTACATAATGTAGTTTTCAGTTGCAGGATGGAGAGATATTTATAGAATTGAGTAAGTATATTGCCCAGAAATTAAAAAATAAAAATAAATAAAATAACTGAGGAGAAATACAGAAGCAGGACGATTATACAGCCATACTGCAATCTTACTTCCATGTCTAATGCATAACAGGGTGTGACTGTTGTTAGGAAAGTCATGTTACTGTACACCACTACACCACTAATATTGGTGTGAGTGTGTGTGTGTGTGTGTGTGTGTGTGTGTGTGTGTGTGTGCGTGTGCATGCATGTTGCAGTTTATCTGTGTTTGAAAACAGATATCTTTTTGTCATTTGATCAGAGTTAAATGATCATATGTTAGCAGAAAGGGAATGTTTGTATTTGTGAAAGAAGATGAATGCATTAATATAAAGCAAATCTGAGTGACAAGCTGTCATTTGTAGGGTGTGTGAGATTCCGAAAACCAAGCTGCATGACATGGTCAGACAAAATAATATGGTCAGATGTGTTATATTCTAATGACTGCATAATGAAGTGCAACATATGATAATGAGGCAAAAAAAAAACATGGTAGAGCGATTTAGAAATGTTTAAATTGCCATGAAGCAACACAGTACCTGCTTTAGTTCTGTTAATGACCAGATGCTCGTATTCAGGCAGTGCAAGGCTATGTACAACATTAGGGGTTGCTGCAGCCATTGTAAACTTGTATCTGGAAGAGAGTGTCATAGCAGCCACTGCAGCTGTTGGTGCACAGCATTACCCCTGGAGGCACCAGGTCTTACAGCCACACTTAACATTTTGATGCCCTCCATGACAATGACATAGTGGACTGGTACCACGTGGACAGGGATTCCATGCAGAAACAGTGGACATGTGTCAGCCTTATCTGCAACCCTATGGGGTTTGTGAAGTACCCATCCCAGAGGATATAAAGGTATGCATAGTTTTATGTATATTAGCTACAGGGACTGTTCAGGGACCCACAAGGGACACAGTGGGTATATCTCAGGCATCTACCTCAAGATTACACCATCAGTTTCTCTATACCTAAAAGGACAGCACATGACTATGTGGGGAGTTAGTTGCCTTAGCATGCTTTCCTGAAACCACAGGCTGCACATGCATTGAAATAAAGCCCCCCAAGGTAAACTGGTAAGGAGGTACATAAACTACAAAGGGTATCACTCCATCAACTGTTAGGTGGTCTGTAATGCAGAGGGTATCATCCATAATGTATGTGCTGGTCATCCAGGCAGTTTCTATGTTCCAGCAACAGTTTGTAAGGGGTAACTTCCCACAGTGGGATCTTGTGGTTGAGGCTGGATATGCCCTGGAACCCAGGTTCATGGCACCAATTAGAAATTCTCATAAACAAACTAAACATGGTCACAACCACGCCCTAGCACAAATTAGAAACATAGTAGAATGTATGTTTTCCCTACGGAAATCATGGTTTCACTACCTGTATACATCCAGTGGTGCCATGCAGTGTGACTCTGCAAAAATACTTTATGTGTGTGCTGTACCACACAATTTTACAGAGAGGAAGCAGTTACAGCAGGGTGGCCTTCTTCACAGGTTACAGTTCCTAGCATTACAGGTAGCAGCAGATGAAACAGAAGAGGAGTCAGAGGAGGAATCAGCAGCAGGGGATGACAATGCCAGATGGAAGCGGGTATCATATGCCATGACACAAGCAAAGAGACAGTGGATTACACATAAATTTACAACATAATTATATAACAGCTAAGCAGATACATACAGTAAAAATGAAGCATACAAAAACACATGATTGTGCTTACCATTGCATAGGCTGGCCTGTGGCCATGTTGTGCATCAGACATAGACAACCCAAGTGACAATGTACAATGGGCAGGGCAGTTTTCATCATTTTCAGAGGTGGATAAAGGAGTACTTAATTATACAAGTGCTAATCAAATACATACAGTAAAACTGATGTATTCAAAAGCACCAGACTATGCTTATCCATGCATAGCTGTCTACTCTGTACATCAAACATAGGGAACCCAAGTATTAATGTACTAAGGGCAGGGTACAGTTTTCCTGACTTGCACAGGTGAGGAAGGGAATATAGCAGTGCATGTCTTTCAAAGGGAAGTGTGTGTTTGGGTGCACTAATATGTATAAAAAAAAAAGTGCTTTTAGGGGAAGTGTCAGAACTGGTATAAAGGAGTTAATATTAGGAAGGGCCAGGGTCAGTATATGTGTGGAATGTGCTGGGGGCTGTGGTGGTGGTGGTGGTGTGTGTGTGTGTGTGTGTGTGTGTGTGTGTGTGTGTGTGTGTGTGTGTGTGTGTGTGTGTGTGTGTGTGTGTGTGTGTGTGTGTGTGTGTGTGTTGTGTATCTGCAAGGAGCCAGCCTCAGCACATGGTGCAACACTGAGCCATGGCCTATGGGACAGGTTCTAATCCCCTGCAGACGTGATGTTTTACAGTACTATATATTCATATATATTATATCTTCATCATATATTATATATATATTCATCATATGTTAAATATTCATCATATGACTGTTTTCCATTCCTGTACAACATATTTATTTTTTATTTCTTTTCTTCAAGTGGTGCCACACAGATAACCTGTAAATGGTTCATCTCCCAGTCCCCTGCTTACACTTTCCAAGGGTATCAGAACTTGTCAGAGATTTGGGATGCATGGCTAGGCTTAAAAAGGCCCTTGTGGTCATTAGCCTAGCAAACACCTATGAACCAATGTACCGAAGTGCTTCAGTGGCATACCTGGCTAATGCCTTGGCTATGGAGATTTGAGTGACACAAGCCAGGGTTCAAATTCTGTCAGGTGTTTGATACTTTTCTTGCTATCCTATGTTCCATTACCCTGATGCTTGTTTCATTTTCACATTTCCTATGCATGATTATGTAGCATACCCAGCTAATGTTCTATTTTGGAGAATGTGAGTGACACAGGGAAGGTTTCACATCCATGCACGTGTAGTCATATTTCCTTGATGTCCTGTGATCCTTTCCCTAAAATAAAACATTCTTTTTATCACTGTGAGCATTTTGTCATGGAGTTTGGCAATGTGTAACAAAATGTAAGTATTGGGTTGTCTATCACTGTTAAGCTATGAAGTTGTGAAATATGCTCCTAACCCACCTCCATCTAACTCAATACTTCTTAGCTCACTTTGTGTTCTCTCTTTTCTGTACGTACCCTTCTGGTCAAAGTGCCAAATAAAGGATAGACAAAACACAGACAGGCATACTCAAAAAGGGTTCATGTATTAAAATCATATTTCTGTGGTCATATGTTGCATGATGGTTGGCAGACAGCAACTTCGATGGCCATATATAACTATAGAAATGATACTTCCCATTCCATGGCAAAAATGAAGAAAAATCCTCAGAGCATGTTAAGATCTGGCAGCCATCAAAAATCTGAGCTGAGCACAGATGCATTTCAACAGACAAATGTACAATACAGTTGAGCAAATGTCTGCATTATAACTGTTTTGATGGCTCAGTATATTTTCATGAAGTGACTCAAACTTTGTCAGTGTAATGAGTGGAGTATTTGACTCCTGAGGGGGGCGAGGAGTGTATGGTGTTGCACATTGATGGGCATCTACTCTGCATATGTGCTTCATATCCCAGCTATGTGTTTTGTAATGACCCATTCCAGTCTGACAGCTTCAATGGCTGCACTTGCTAATATACTGCTATGGAGAATATGACTGTGAAAGCCTTGAGTCCAGTCACATGAATACTTTGTGTTTTCTCTTTTGCTGTCACTGTGCCATGTAATATGTTTCACTGATATGTGTGTAAGACCCTTTTCATTTGACTGTGTCAGTGGCTCCCCTTGCTAATGCATTTCTTCTGTCAAACCACAAGTTTTTCCTCTCATCAGTCACTACAGAATTTTGCTTTTTTCATAACTATTGATATGAATCCTTAACCTCTTTTTTTCCATAACCATGATCATGTGGAAATCCCACCTCACGCACTTTTAATCTCATTCCTCTAGATTTTTATACATTCCATTATTTTTGAATCTCTTACAACTTTTATCTCTTGATCACTTTCCCCTTCTTTTAATCCTTGTCCCTACTCTTCTACAACTGGCTAGCCCTAACTACTTCCTTTTCAACTATAATTCCCTTTTCTGACTTCTCCTCCTTTGAAGACTGCTACTTGTTAATCTGTAATCATTCTACTTGCTTGTAGTCACAAAGGGTCTGCTATAATATCTTTATATGTTTTCTCTTACTAAGTATGTTTTTGGAGCTTTTCCCCCAGTCCTCCTTTGAAGAGGGGTCTTGCATGACTCACTTGGACCTTCCTGATAATCAAATGCAAATAAATAAATTTATCATATCAATATGAAACATATGAGTTCAATTCCATTGATGTATGCTTTTCTTCTTCACCCACATCTATCCTGCTCAGTCCTTATCACCCCAACTTGTGTTGTCCCCTATGCTTGCTACCTTTTTATATCTCTGTCCTATACCTCTTCCAACCATTATCACACCACACACATGCCCAAAAAGGGCTTAAGAACAATATTTATCCCTGTGTGGCTATACATTGCATGCCAGTTGACAAATAGCAACATCAGTGGCCATAATTAACAATTTAGAAAGGATAATTCCTGGGACCTCTCCTGTTCAATGTCTTTACCAATGATCTCTATACAACCTGTAAAGAATCCTCCCTCATCCAATATGCGGACATCTCACCCCTATCTCTATCTCTGATAATATCTCTAAACTCCACACTGTAACTGAACAGTCATTTCTATCCATTGAACAGTGGTTATCCAATAATCTACTTATCCTTAACCCCAAAAAGACCAAACTACTTCTCTTTCTGCCTCGATATCTCACTCACCACAAATCCACCTTTGAAATTACATCCACTAACAAGAAATTCTGCCAGAATCTCACACAGCACTTTTGGGCATCATCATTGTTGATGAACTCAAATTTAATCTCCACCTGCTCCAAGGCATAAAAAAGACAAACCAGAAACTTGGCTTACTATACCACAATAAAACAAGTCTCACTACCACTGCTAGACTCCCCCTTGCACAATCTCTCCCCCTTCCCTCCCTCCTATATGCTGCCCCTGTACTCACTAACATTCAAACCACAACCCTGAACAAACTCCAACAAACTTATCACAAAATAGCTAGGTTTGTCACAAACTCACCTTACAATGCACATCACTGCCTTGCTTTAAACTCCCTTCAGTGGCTTGAATTCCCCCACCTCCTACTTCTATCTCAACTTCAAATGTTGCATTCATTTTTAATAAGCCTGCATCCTGTACTGCTCTCTCTTCACTCATCTCTATGTATACACCACCTCGGACTCTCCACACTTCCAGTCAGCAACTACTGCTCACATACCAACCAAATAAAACTATAGGAAAACACCTATACAAATACTCCATTGCACAAGCCTAGAACAAACTCCCTATAGATATATGTTCCATCATCCACCCAGCACACTTTAAAGAAAAACTCAGATTTTACTTACTTAACTCCAAACTTTGTCATTGTCAGGCACCAACTTAAGCAACACACAGTAATACCTTTCTTCCTCCCTCCTCTCTCACATAAGTACTCCAATATCTTAGGTTAAGTACTAATGTTTTTCTAATCAATTCTGTTGGTTAAATCTCTTTGTGTAAATATGTAAATATAATTGCTACCATCATTATAACAAAAAAAAAGTTGTGCATCCATTGCAATTTCTACCTTTTATTTACATTTTTATATAATTGAAATTTTGATGCTTAAATACATTTCTTTGTTTAACCTAGTTTTCTCTGTTCAAAATCTTGCTGTTAAAGTAAGAATTTTCCATAATTTTGTTCATGTATTGGAGCTTTTCTCCTCGAGTCTCCACTGAAAATGGGCCACAAGCTCAGTTGGACTAACCCGGTTAACAAATGTCAATAAATAAATAAATAAATAAATAAAATAAAATAATTCTCACTCTATGACAAAAGTGGACTAAAATCCTTTGAACACTCTAAGATCTTGGCATACATCATGCAACAGAGCTGATCATTAATGTGCATCACCAAGCGATAGTAAAATAAGATGAAGTGCATAGTTTCAGAGTAACAGGATCCATAGCTCATTGTACTTATGAACTGATGTGTGTATTGTCAATATACGAAGGTGGTGGGATTGATCCTGGGGATTGCTATATGATTTTTTACACTGTGCATTTTTACTCAGCGGTGCTGTTCTAACATAGTCCAGAAATATGTTTTTCAGAAGACATTCCTATGAGTGCTTCTGTGACATGCTGTGGTAGTGCACTGGTCTGGTGAGCATCAGTAACAAAGGCATGGGATCAGTTCTATTCACGTGTATATCACTGTTTTGCTATCATGTGTTCCATTGCTCTGAAAGCAAACATTTCTATAATCATTGTGTAAATTATGTCAGGGAGTTTGACACTTTCTAGCATAATTTATGTCTGGGTTCATTTGTCATTCTTGAGTTGCTCTTATGATATTTGTTAACTGCGTCTTGCCCTCATTGCTTGCTTACCTTTTTCATCTCTGCCTATACTCCTAGTTTCAAAATATAAGA
This sequence comes from Protopterus annectens, assembly GCF_019279795.1. NCBI lineage: Eukaryota > Metazoa > Chordata > Ceratodontiformes > Protopteridae > Protopterus > Protopterus annectens. The sequence goes on along the minus strand of NC_056729.1, from coordinate 1,107,177,758 downwards.
CTGTTAAAACATACCCACACACATGCCCACAAAGGGTTTATAAAATAGTCATCCTTGTGCACTGTTCTAATATTCCTTTCAAATATGTGTTTTTGACCACCTTTGCTGTAAGTTCTACTGCAATCTTACTTGATAAAGCACTGTTATCTAGAATGTCATTTAGAGGCTGTTGTTCAAATCCATTGAGGTCTACTGTGTGTCAGTGTGTGAAAATACCTGCATCATGCACTAATAACTTAACCATGCCAATATGAAGTAAGGTAATTGTAACACATGTATGTCAGCATTCATGGCTCAATGTAGTGTACTGATGTAGTGTATATATTGTCAGTACAGTGGTAGAAGGTTTTTAATCCCCTGATGGTTGACATTTTGTTTTCCAATGTTCAGTTTTTAACACTGTTGCAGCATTTCCATAATGTGTGTTTTCTGACCCCTTTCCCTATAAGCTCTTCGGCGGCTTCACTTGCTAATCATACCTCTCATCTGTCCAGATTTTCGCAGAATGTGCAGATTTTTGCCTCATGTTTTGTTTTTTTTCTCTTTAAATTTGTGATTTTCTGGCAAATCACTGAAGATTGAAGTCATCAAATAATGACAGACGTGAGTTTCGGATATCATATCCTTCAGAAAATACATGCTAATACAAAATCAGATATCATATCCTTTAGAAAATACATGCAAATGTAAAACCTGTTATTTTAACAAAGTTCTAACTTTATAAGAGCAATATTTAAAATATGCCCCAGTTTTTTATGCCTTTGTGCCCCCATTATTTTTAGCTATGTCCAGATTCCTTGGGTTAAAAAGTTGAGAGGTGTGTTGCTAATATACTGGTCTACATCATTGCCAAAGGCAGGGGGTTGAGATCCATTTAGATGCAATTTTACATGTGTGCTCCATTCCACTAAAATGTGCTATACTGACACAATCCATATAAAGGATTCTGTGGTACAGCAGTCTAATGTCATGTGTCAGTGGTATCAGTGAGAGAGGAATAGGTTCAATTACATGCAGGTGCATTTCTCTTTTATTGCTATGATTGTGTTCTACTCCACTGAAATGTGCTTTACAGAAACTTTTCCTATGAGTGCTTACAGAAACTTTTGCAATGAGTGCTTCCAAAGGTGTCTTGCTAATATACTGCTCTACAGATAACAATGATCAAGCCTGGGATTCAGATCTATTTTGCTGTATTTCTCTTTTCTTGCATTCATAGTGTCTGTTCCCTTGAAACATGTTTTCTAGAAACCTTTCCTGTTAATGCTTCTGTACCATGCCAAGCTAATGCCCTAGACTGGAGAATATCATGATGAAGGCATGGATTTGATTACATTTGTATATATTCCTCTTTTCTTGCTATTATGAGTTCCATTTCTCTGAAATAAAACAACCCTATTATCAGGTTGTAAATTATGTCATGGAGTTTGTGGCACATAATAACCAAATGTATTCATGGATTCATCTACCATTGTTGAGCTAAGAAGTTGAGAAATATGGGCTCCTATCCCACCTCGATCCTGTTCGTTCTTTATTTGCTCATCTTATGTTCTACCCTCTGCATGCTTCTCTTTTTCATCTCTGTCCTATATTCCCATTTTCAAACAGTGATATAGTCAAAACATAGATAAAGACCATACACATACCAACAAAGGGCTTATAATTCAAAATCATCTTTCTGTGGTCGACTGTTGCATGGCTGTTGACAATGAGAAACATTGATGTCCATATATTACCATAGAGAAATGGCACTCTTCTTCCTATGGCACAACTGATGAAAAACCATTGGCTTGCATTAGTCAGTCTTGCAAATGAGCTAAACATAGTGTGCATATCAGTCTGAAATCATGTACAGCTACTATTGTTTTTTGAATGCCTTTGATAGCTCAGTGCACTCATGCAATTATTCTTCTTGTGTTAATGGTTCTGGGTTCCAAATCCAATGGGGTTTTATGTTGTTTTACAACTGTCCATTTTGTAGTCTGCAGTCTGCACATGTGTGACATTTCACTGAGATGTGTATATGATTTATAATCCCTTTTTACTCTGACTAGTGCAGCTGCTCACCTTGCTAATGCACTGCTATGGAAACATTTAATGAGAAAGTCATGGTCTGAATTCCCTTGAGGCCTGTCTTTCTTTTCTTGCCATCAGTCTGAACATGTGCTGCATTTCCCTGATACATGTGTTTTATGACCCCTTAACTCTTACTGCTGCACAGGCTTACACTGGCAGTAAACTGTGGCTATACTAGCATGTGGACCGAAGTGATGGATTGACTATCCCCAGGGTACCATATAATCCTTCTTTAATGACATATGCAGTATAATACAGGTCCACTGCTCACACTCTGATGTTGTCAGGACTGGTGCAGGTTGGTCCATCACATTATTTCATTGTGTCCCATCTCTCCTGTCTAGGTTTCACACTCTTCTACATTCATGTACTACCATATCACCTTCTCTGCTTTACTTGTTTTTCTCCAAGAAAATAGGCAAACAAAACAAACTTCTCAAAAGTCCAAAAACCAAAAATGGCAAACAAAAGGCAGAGGACAAAGTAAATTCATTCTGTAAGCTTTTACTAACAAAATACATGATAAACATGAAGCACTTTTCGTCTTGTTGAATACAAAGACTTCTTCAGATGCAAGTAAAACCTATCTTAAAACATTTTAAATAGATGAATACATTGTCATGTGATCCCAATCCACCCAGTGAAATCTAATTAAGGATCTATGCATGTTTTACATTTAAAGACATCAGTCCTATTTTACACTTTAGTGCCATTGCTTCTTTCAACAATGAATGATACATCCTACCCACCCCACTTATTGTACCATACAATGACTAGTACGTTCCCTTTGAGCAACAATTACTAGCAAGGGCACAAAAGAAGTAGAAAAAGTAAAAACAATACAAGGAAAATAAAATAAAATAACATTCTCATTCTAAGTGGAAAACAAGTAGTCTATGTTACAATAAGGAATCATGCTGTTTACAATAAAACAACCAAGAACAACTTTAACTTGAAGTATGCGTCAGTTGAGTGATGACCTTATCACTCCCAGCACTTGGTCACAACTCATATGTGGTTAATACTCCAGTCATCTGTGCAAAGTTTTAAGTTTTAAAATACTAGAAATCATACGTTTCATTCAATCCTGGGAAATTGTGTGCATTCATCAAAATCTGTCAATGTGGCTCTCTTGCTTCTAATAGTAATGTACAAGGACCCCCTCTTGGGTCCTGGGGTATTTGGTCAATGACCATGTATCCAAAATGATGTGTGTTGTGTTCGTTTACATGTTTGGCTAGTGCGTTGTCCAGTTTACTTTTGCCTATGGCATACTGATGTTCATAAATGCATTCCTTGAACTTACATTCAGTTTTGCCAATATAGTAAACTGGACAAACCTTGCATCTAGCCAAATAAATGATCATCCGAGAATTACAATCAAACCTGTAGTTGACTTTGTATCTGATGTTCCTTACAGTAAAATTGTTTGTTGTATCCACCACTTTACACTGTGAACACATGCCACACCTAAACATACCCAAATTTCTCGACCCTTCTCTCATTTTGTTTTCCAGTAAGTTTTTCAAATTTGATCCTTTACGGAAAACAATTCTAGGGTGCGAGCCTAAAATTTCACCAAGTGATGGATTGTTGTTTATTAATTCCCAGTTCTTCTTTACTATACTCAAAAAACTGTATGTTTCACATGAAAATGTGGTGACCAGGCTGAAATGAAAGTTAGTTTTATTTGTTGTAGTAGGTGCAGCTGGTTCCCTAACCTCCATGTCGTTCTGTACCTCAGAAGAATTACCTGGTAACTGCAATAATGGTTGGTATAATCCTATGTCTCTTTTATGGGTGACTTCATGTATGAGGAAATAAGGTGGCTGTATAACCTTTTTTCTGTCTATCCTTTCTGAGCAGTACATCCAGGTACAATATTGCATTATTGTCATATTGATGTATGAATTTCAAAAACTCGGTTGTACTGTTGAAATATGACACAAGGTCGTGGGCCGCAACATGTTCACCTCTGACTACGATGAAGATATCAACCAAAAATCTACAATAAAAGTGAATGTGTTGTTTGATATCCACATTTGTTTGGATATAGTAATTTTCCCATTTCGCCATAACCAAGTTGGCGAAACTGCCGCCACAGGGAGACCCCATGGCGACACCTACCTTTTGGAGGTAATATTCTTTTCCAAACATTAGGTAGTTGTTAGACAAAATGATGTCCAATAGTTCACCTATTAACGAGATTTCTGAATAGAAACAACATTACCCACTCAATACTTGTTTGTTGTGGAATTGAGGTGTACAGGTCCTTCACGTCAACTGTCAGGAACCCATACTCTTCCTAGAAACCTAAGCTGTTAATTTGTTCCAAGAAGGACCATGAGTCCTTACAAATACATGGAACTCTGTCTACATATTTTTTGAGTATGTGGTCTACGACTTTGGCACAACCATACATAATAGAATTACGTCCATCGACTAGGGGCCTCATTGGTGTATTTTCAGGATACCAAATAATAAAGGTGTCTTTGGACTGGGGATTGTCATGAAATTGTAGACCTGTATGTCAGTTCTATTGTTAATAAACAATTCCTCAATATATCCTCTGATTTTGTTAGAGGCAACATTTACTTCATTCAAGGATGCATGTTGGTATGTTGTGCTATCTAACACACTATGCATCCTTTTCTCGTAGTCCCATCTGTCCATGAAGACCTAACCCCCACCCTTGTCAGGTTTCATACACCTGACCTTACAAGAACGTATCATAGCCAAGGACTCCTTCTCTTCCTTACTCATGTTATACTGTGGTTTACTGTGCCCCTGTCCTGTACAAGTGAATGAATGTCTAACTCACAAACACCGTCAAATAAGGTGAGTACTGGATGTAATGGTGGGTTAAACGCACTCGCTATTCTAAATTTTGTTTCCAATTGCAGAGTATCATTGTTGAACATAAGCTTGAAATTGGCTTTATGCACAAAACATTTAATGTCAATAATGTTCCGTGCCACATTTAGATGTACTGTTGGAACAAAAATACTTCCCTTGGCAAATAAGTTTAACAAAACTTTGTTGATTGTTACAGATGAAAAATTATACACTTTAAAGTCACCTGTTTGATTTTGTAGGATTTTACACAATGGACACTGATTCTCCAAGGCTTCTCCTCCTTCTACGTTTTGTTCTTTGGTGGGTATCTGTTGGATTGTGCTTGCTTCTTCTGATACATGTTGTGCCAAACATTCTGGCCCCTCCAAAAATTTCCAGCATTATTGTCAGTCTGGTAATCATTTCTGTTGTTGCTGGAATTATTTCCTTTAGGCGCCTTACTCCTTGTGACCACAGGTGACCGAATGTTACTCAGGTCACTACTACTGGCAGACTGTTGGTCGTCATTTAGGACTGATGGTTCAAGTTCACAGTGTTGTTCGTTTCGGTTGTAGTCACTCCTAACATTAGTATTCTTCCGGTTTTGTATATTGGGTGGGTCAGGGTAAGCTGTCCCATTCCGGTAAGCTAAGATGTCCCGGTTTAACTTTTTATGTTTAATAGCTTTCGATTTCTCAGTGAGTTAGTCTATACTGCTAAAACACCTTTTGTATTCAAACTGATATCTGATAAAGTCCTTGTGTTTACAAATTTCTTCATTTAGAGACATGATTTCAGGGGCTAAACTCTCTATTTGTTGACAATAATGCTTCTTCATGATGTTTAGCATCACAAGCCCCTGTTGGTTGAAATGCTCAACCAATTCTGTATAAAATGCAGAGTTTTTTCCCAACCCATTCGGGTACTGCCAACTCCTGAGACCTTTAGGGACAATCTCATGTTTTAAACATTCATTAAAGTATGAAACTTCAAGCTGGAGTTTCTTACTTTTAAGAAGCTTATGGTCAAGTTCTTTAAGTTTAGAGATAATATCGTATGCAGTATTGTTGTTACCTTGTGTTGGTTCACTACGGTGCTCGCTGTCACCATCCTGCATGAACAAAATGTTGACATTGAGCCAGTTGTGGATGTCCAATACTGTCACTGGCTCAGATGCATTAGTAAGCCCCATAGATGCTGACGTCTGATTATGGTTAATTACCACTGGCTCCTGGCTCCGAGTTCCTTGACCCGTAGATAAATTGCCGGAAGAAATGTTGGAGTATGACAGATTATGAGCACCAGAACCAACTGAATTACCGCTGTTAACAACTAAACTTTCTTGGTGTTGCTGGTCTAACGAATCAAGATGAGCTGACATGTGTTCAAGTCGTTGAGTTAGCACTTGCAGCAATGCTGAAAGTTCACTGTATTGCTGAGGTGTCTGGGATAAAAGTAGCGGACTGCTACTACTACTGCCCTCACTAATGTTTGCCATTAAAAATGCAAAAACCTCCAAGAAAATAGGCAAACAAAACAAACTTCTCAAAAGTCCAAAAACCAAAAAATGGCAAACAAAAGGCAGAGGACAAAGCAAATTCACTCTGTAAGCTTTTACTAAAAAAATACACGATAAACATGAAGCGCTTTTCATCTTGTTAAATACAAAGACTTTT